>NC_064811.1:1208479-1399184 GCF_023721935.1 Panthera uncia
CCCGCGCCCGGCCCCCAGCCCCGCGGCGGCGCGGGGGGCGCGGGGCCGCCGGGGGGGCGCGGCGTGTACATCCGCGAGTTCCGCGCGGCCGAGCAGGAGGCGGCGCGCCGCATCTTCTACGACGGCATCATGGAGCGCATCCCCAACACGGCCTTCCGCGGCCTGCGGCAGCACCCGCGCACGCAGCTGCTCTACGCCCTGCTGGCCGGTCAGTGCGCGGGGGACCCCGCCGCGCTCCGCCTGCCGCAGTCCGCGCCCGCCCGCCCCCCTCACCCCCGGGGACAGACGCACAGGACCCCCCGAGCCCCGCTCGCCCCCACCGCGGGGCCCGGCCCCGGGAGGGAAGCCCACCCCTCAGGCCCCCTCATGCCCTCTCGCACGCGCACGGACGCGCACCCGCACGCCATCGGCTTTCTGCGGTGGCCTGGGGCGAGGTGGCCCCCGGCGGCGGCGGCGGCGGCGGCGGCGGCGGCGGCGTCCGGGCTCTTGGCCAAGGCGCGCCGGGTGGGGGCGTGGGAACGAGCGCCGGCGGAGGGTAGGGGGCCGCGGGCGGGGGAGAGGGCGGGGGAGAGCCGGGGTCTCCACCTGCGTCCCCTCTCGGCCCGGCCCCGCCTCTCCGGTCCCGTCCGCGGTCATCCCGGGTGGGGGCGGGGTGGCGGCAGGTAGCGCCCGCTGCTGAGGCTCCGCGCCTGGCGCGTGTAACTATATATAATCCGCGGGGCGGGGGAGGCTGCCTCGGCGGCTCCAAGTGCTAATTTATGAGGGGAAGACAGCCAGCTCCCCCGGGTGCCGGGGGAGGGTGAGTACCGAGGAGGCAGAGCGAGGGGGCCGCGGGGTGGGGGAGGCAGCCCCCGCAGGGGCTTTGAGGCCTTTTCCATGGAGCCCCGGAGGGCGGTTGCCCCCATTTCACAGATGAGCTCGAGGCCCGGGGTGGTTGCTCTCCCAAGGTCACGCAGCAGAAGTGACTTTCACTGCAGGCGCGTCTGTCTCCTGGCAGCCTAGATGGGTCTGGAAACCATCTCGGGCTTCCCTTCCTCATCCCCCCACCCTCACCTCAGAACACTGGGGGGCTGGCCCTGGGGCCCAATGCCGGAAGGTGCCCCCTGCGACTCCCCGAGTTTACAAGGTGGGACAGCCTGTCCGAGCCTCGCTGGAGTGCGCAGGGGTGTGTGCACGGCCGCTGCCACATGGGGGCCACATGGGCGGTGGGCACGGGCCACGAGGAGCCCCGCCCGGGGGGCTCTTCCTGCCAGCCATGCAAGGCGGCTGCCCAGAAGCCGCCGCTGTGCTCAGAGCGGTTAGAGATCCCGTGATGTCAGGTTACCGAACGGCGCGTCCTGACGGTGGGAAGTTTGCCGCGAGGGAAGAGAGGGAGAGGCCGGCAGGCCGACCCGCTGCTCCCGCGGAGAAGCGGCCGCGGCGTGCTGGGCGCATGTGCCCGGCTGGCTTGTTTAGCAGGGAGCTGCCGGGGGGGTCTCTCCCCCAGCCCGGGGTCGCCCGCTCCGCCCGCTGCTCACCGGGGCCCCCCTCTCCCCGCAGTGCTGTGTTTTGCCCTGACCCGCTCGCTGCTGCTGACGTGCCTGGTGCCGGCGGGGCTGCTGGGCCTGCGTTACTACTACAGCCGGAAGGTGGTCCTCGCCTACCTGGACTGCGCTCTGCACACGGACATGGCCGACATCGAGCAGTACTACATGAAGCCCCCCGGTGAGTCGCGTGTCTCCGGCCCCTTCCTCGCCCCTCCCACCGCCCCTCCTTCCGGCGGGGCCACCCTCACGCTGCCAGCCGCCCGGGGACTGGCCTGGGGGGACGGACCGGGCCTGGGCGGGCCTGGGCTGGCGCATCCGGGGCCCCGAGTCTTCTGAGGGAGGGCTCTGGCGGGGAGGGGGGGGGTTGGGGGTGCAGCGGGCCGGAAAGGGCTGGGGGAGGCAGAGCTAGGTCCTTGGTGCCGAAGCAAGGCCCCCGAGCCTCCGCACAGACCCCAGGCCTCTGTCCTGTGTCCCGTGGGGGCTGGTGCGTGTGTCCTGAGCCGGCCCTGGGCAGCGCTGCCTTCCGGATGCCCTTTCCCCGGTGCCTGCTGCTCAGAACGGGTGGGATCTCTCTCACCTCTCCTCGGGCCCCTCTGCTGTGCTTTGCTGGATCTTGGGCTGGCCTGGAGCGGCCAGGGCCCTGGCGGAGGGGGACCTCATGGTGGCGAGAAGGTTCTCCGTGGGGTCGCTGAGGGCTGTGAGCCCTGCAAGAGCAGGGGTTTTCAGTCTCACCCCCACTTCTGGTTTCTGGGCCAGTTAGTGAGGCAGAGGGTCTTGCCCCAGCCCCCGGGCTTCTGTAGAAGGAGGGCCTGGGTCTGGTCTAGAAGGGTCTGCAGCCCTTGGGGGCTGTCCTCTGTCCTCCAGGCTGATCCTGAGGCAGGCTGGGTCCTGGGAGGCAGGGCCACATGTTTTTCTCCATGTCCTGAGCTAGCTGGAGGAGGGAGCCTGCGTCTCAGCCCTCTGGGGTGTTGGGGTCTCCCAGGTGCCCGAGGGTTCCTAGGCTGAGGAGAGGGGACCGTGTGGCCCGAACGGTTGGTGAGCTCTAGGGAGGAGCTGCGGGTCACGGGGACAAGAGTAGCAAGGCTTCCGGAGCAAGGGTGCCCCACCTTGGCACCACCAGCCCCTGGCCCGCCAGCCCCAGCCTGTGGTGCCCTGTCCTGCCCTGTCCCCACCCCCCTTCCCAGCCCTTCGGCACCTTCGGCTTTCCTGGCCCCTTTCCTCAGCTTGAACTCAGCATCTTCTCGGCCTTCACGGAGTCCCAGCTTCTGCAGAAGGGCAAAGCCCACCTAGCTGGTGCCAAGGCCCAGGCCGCAGGAGCAGATCGGGGCTCAGGCTAGGAGCTGGGAGGACCCTGCTGTCGGCCCTGCTCTTTCTGGGCCATGGTCTCCCTGGGTGTGAGTGCAGGGTGTGCCCTGCTCCCCGCGGAGAGGTCCAGCAGGTTGCAGGAAGGGGCCCCGGGGGCAGGGAGGCTAGCCGACGGGGCCGTGCGGCTCGGGGTACGGGGAGACTTGGTCTGGCCTGGGTGTGTGGGGGGAGCCAGAAACCCTGATGGTGGGCAGGCCGGCTGGTAGGGGTCCATCAGGGCGGGGGGCCCTCGGCCGTTCCTGAGCTTTGGCTACAGGCCAGGTGTCAGTATGGCAGGGAAGGAGACGGGAGACCCTGTGGCCAAGCTGACGGGCCGATGGCGGCCTGCTGGCAGACAAGACAGTGGGGGACCCTTGGGGGTCAGGCAAAGGGGTGAGATCTCTGGGCAGGGTCAGGTGCAGAACCTTTCTGGGGGGAGAGTTTGGCTACTCGAGGGGAGAAGGTGGGGGTGGTTGGTGGAAGACCTGGCCACAGGCAGGGCGCGTGCAGGTGGGGCTGCTCAGAGTGGACACCCCTGGCGGTCAGCCCCTGCCTCCTGTGGCTTCTGGGCTGGCGGTCAGCAGAGGTGACCAGGCGGGCTCTGTGGCCCGTGCTCTGCAGGCCTTCTCCTCCCAGTTGATTGTCTCTCCTCTCGCTTCTTCCCTCATCCCCCTTCGGCCTTTGTCCTCCTCTTCCCGCCCTGCGTGGGGCTGTGATTGGTCCAGGCCATGGGTGGGGACGGCTGGCCCGGCCACTGGGTCGCTGCCCAGGAGAGGCCAGGGTCAGCGGGGAGCGTGCAGTGGTGCCCACATCCATCCATCCTGGTTTCCCACTTGGACCTTCTCCTGAGCCTACCGAGGATCTGCTTCTGTGTCCTGATCCAAGCAGGTCACGGGGCTCCCAGGCTCTGCAGCTCCCAACCCAGGAGAGTGGAGGCCACAGAGCTGGCGGGGCCTGAGGCCTCTGAGACCTCCTGAGGCCCCCCGGGGGCATGGCTCCCAGAGGGGTCCCGCTGCCCTGGCCTGTCCCCCCAGGCCCCCTGAGGTCCCCATTGTAGGGGTGCTTCCGGATGTACCCCCACGGCACCTGCCTCTCCCCAGCTGCCTGCTGTGGACACACGGCAGCCAGCGTGCAGAGTCCCAAGGGGCTGGGGGCCAGGGCAGGTCGGCTGCACCTGTGGCCTGTCCGTGGCCATCCGCCGCCGTCCAGGAATTCGTTCTGGGGGTGGCCGGGCAGAGGAGGGCTGTGTTTGGCCGAGGCCTGCCCAGCTCTTGGTCTCTGGGGGAGGGGCTCGGGCCCAGGGCCGCAGCGGGCAGCGGGCAGGCCGGGCCCGGCCCTTTCCACTCGGAGGGGGCTCTGGAGGGGCAGCCGTGTCACCCAGCAGCTCTGACTGCCCTGTCCCTGCAGGCTCCTGCTTCTGGGTGGCCGTGCTGGATGGCAACGTGGTGGGCATCGTGGCGGCGCGGGCCCACGAGGCAGACAACACGGTGGAGCTGCTGCGCATGTCCGTGGACTCGCGTTTCCGTGGCAAGGGCATCGCCAAGGCGCTGGGCCGCAAGGTGCTGGAGTTCGCTCTGGTGCACAACTACTCGGCGGTGGTGTTGGGCACGACGGCCGTCAAGGTGGCCGCACACAAGCTGTACGAGTCGCTGGGCTTCAGACACATGGGCTCGAGTGACCACTACGTGCTGCCCGGCATGACCCTGTCGCTGGCCGAGCGCCTCTTCTTCCAGGTCCGCTACCACCGCTACCGCCTGCAGCTGCGCGAGGAGTGACCGCGTCCCGCCTGCCCGCCCACCTGCCGCCCCGGCCGCCCCGTCCGCCTGTGCCCGCCTGCCCACCGCCCGGGCCCGCTTCCAGACGCTCACCTTGGCGTTCGTGTTGGGTTTTCCCTTTTCAACATCACGCGGTTCTCTGCCTGGTTCTCCGGGGCTGTGGGGCTGTTGCTCGTCTGTGACACTTTTGGGGCTGGGTTGTTCGCAGCCACGGCCCCTCGCGCTCTCCGGCCTTCCGGGGCCGCACCCTGAAGAGTGACAGCATGGACTGCCACGCGTCCACACGGCTGCTTGGCCTGCTCGAGGGGCCTCTTCCCGCCCACCGCCATCAGGGCAGGCGCAGCCTGGCCCACCAAGCACAGGACCTCCTCGACGAGGCCCCCCCCCCCACCGCCCAGCAGACCCCTGGCCACCGGCCAGGCTATGGCTCAGCTGTCGGCTCCCGGGAGGCGTGGCCTGCTGGGCCGGCCGGCCGCTGCCCCACGGGCACGGAGCTAGCCGAGGGTCCCGCTTTGCTCTGTGCATGCTGAGGACACGGCCTGGCTGCAGCATGCCGCATGCCCCACGGCCTCCCGCCCTGCTGCCCCGCTCAGACTGGGCCTAGACTGGTGAGCGCCCCCTGCCCGGCCTTTGAGCTAGCCACGGCAGCCCGCCTGCCCTGGGAGCGGGGGGCGTGCCTATCTCTCGCCGCCCCTCGCTCCACCCAGCCCAGCTTTGCTTTGACATGGAGTCACGTTTCTTTCCTTTTGGTCCCTGCCCCTCCCCTCCCTGCCCCAGCTTTGCTGACTGGCATCCTCACCCACGTGTGGTTCCCGTAGCAACCTGTCGCACAGCCTGGTCGGGGTCCTTCAGGAGAGCAGGGTGGGGAGGCAGTCACGTGGTCGCCTCTCCCCAGTGCCAGCTAGAGTACGGTGGCCTTCCCCAGACCTCCCCGAGGACCGCCCTGCCTCACGGCTGCTGGGTTCTGCCCTGTGAATCTTACTTTACTCAGCCAGGCCGCTGCCAACACCACTGAGCCCACAGCTTCTCCCAGCCTGAAACCGACCTGTTTTTTAATAAGTTATTTAGACAGAATAGCACTCTGCATGACTTTAATTCTTGGGACAAAATGGTAGTTTATACCTTCACGCACACACACACACACACACACACACACCCGTCTAGAATATGCACTACTTCTGGCCCAGTTTGGTGGGGGTGGGTGGCCGGGTGGGTGGAGGGTTTCAGATTTTGAAATCTGGAGGGAGAACCCTGACTTAGCATTCTTTCCCCCTAAAGAGCATTCCTGGTTTGTGGGGAGGTTCTGGGCTGCCCTGTCCAGCCTTGGCTCGTAGGACTGAACTCAGGATGGCAGCAGGTTTCCCCCGATGCCTTTGGGAGGAGCGAGCGCTGTCTGCCTTGGCTGGGGGGGGAGGGCGGTACCGGCGTGCCTGTGCCCCCCCCCCCCACTCCCCGCCTCTCCCTCTCAGGTGGGAGGTGGCTGTCAGGCGTGGGGTAGCCTGGACGGGGGAGGAAAGGGGAGGAAAGGGGAGGATGGCAGGGCCCACTTGTCCAGCTTGTGAGTCTGGACCCGGCCGTGGGGGCAGGAGGGGCATGAATACGGCCACCGAGGCCCCTCTACTTGGTGGGGTGAGGAGCGGGGGTGGCAGGCACAGTGGGCCGCTGAGCTCGGTCCCGTGTGCGGGACACAGAGGGGACGTTCTTAAAAAGGCACTCCGGAAATCAGCAGATGGGTAAAACGAGCCCAGTTTCCCGAGGGGCCTTTTGTGCCTCAGCAATCGAGATATTTGCAGAACATTGTACAGACCCCGCTGTCCCCTGTACATTTCTCCCTGGTGGCGTCCAGTCCCTGCTTGGGGATGGGAGTTTTGTAGACTGTACAGAAATCGGCACCCTATTTTCTTGCAGCTCTCAGATTTTGTTAATCTGGATTATACAGACAGACGTAAAGTGTTTTAGCAAAATGGAAAACAAACAGTTGTGCCTTTTTCCTCTTTTTGTTCGGATTGGTTTGGGCTTGGGGCGGCCTCAGTTGGCGTGGGGCGTGGCGGGGGCCGAGGCTGGGCTGAGGCCTGGCCGGGCAGGAAGGGCAAGTGGGGGCCGCGCGGGGTCAGCATGGTGGGTTGTGTCTTGTCAGTGGCAGCTTGGGGACGCTGCCAGCTTCCATTGATCCTGTGCCTTTGGAGCCTCTGGTCCCTGGTGTCGGGACTTGTGGGGTGGGTGGGGGCCGCTGGAGCCCCGGTGGGGCTGGGGCTCCGGAGCTGCCGGCATCTGGTTGACGCTGACCACAGTACGTCACTGGGGTTGCTCCTGGGCAGAAGCGTGGCCCTCCGCTGCCCTGCTGGCCTCCGTCCGTCCGTGTGGGGTCTGTGGGCTGGGTGGGCTGCGGTGTCTTTCCCAGGTGGACGGCCCAGAGGGTAGGGACACTGGCTGGACTCCGCACCTTTCTTTACTGCCCTTCCACTGCCACCAGGACTTGGGAGAGATGCTGGGGGGGGGGGGGGGGGGGGGGGGGGGGGCGGGCATGACAGGGTGGCCGTGTGTCTGGAGCCCAGATGCCCAGCTGCTGTGGGCACAGGCACCTGTGTGCTCAACAGGCTGGGTGCCCCCCATGCCTGGGACAGGGCCTTCGCCTGGCCAGCGTGCGGTGCAGCGGGGCCCGAGGATCACTGGGGGAGCAGATCCCCCGTCTGTCCCCTGGGCCACGCTGGTGGAGGATGCCTGTGGCTCGCCACCTCCCGCCAGCCTGGGAGCTAGCCGCTCCACAAACGTGCACTGAGATGTGAATTTTATACATTTGTAGAAATTCTGACGTTACTTCTACCTCTGTGAAGCATCCTCCTGGAGCCCTGCTCCGTCTCCCTGCTGGCCTCCTAGGCCTCCCCCAGGGGCGCCTGCTGAGGCCCAGGAAAAGCCAGCCCCCAGGCTTGGCACCCATGCTCAGGAGACAGGGCTCCCAGGACTTTTGGAAGCCTCTGTTTTTGGACTGGAAAGCAGGAGGTGGAGTGTTCCAGAATGTGTTTGTTAGATGAGCCTGAGACATAGACCTGATGGGTAGCCCCCGGCAGTGGGATTCGGGGCAGGTGAGGGCTCTGGCACCTTGGACTGGCCTGGAGCCGCCAGAGTCCTGGCGGGGGGCCCACTGCCCAGGTTTGGGGTCTGCAGACAGCTGGCCCCTGGGGGTGGTGGCTAGAGCGAGTGCACGTACTGAGGCCAGCCGCCTGGAGGGCCCTGGTGACGTCTCTTACCTTTCATCTGTACCCGTGTCCAGCCTGGCCTCCCACTGCTGCCCTTGGGTGAATGGGGCAGAGACGCGGGGCCAGCCTGCCCCCAGGGAGTCGGAGGTCCGGCTGTGGGAGACGGGCCTGAGCTGGGAGGCCCTACAACCCAACCTGCCCGAGGCCTGAGGTCTGTGGGCGGCCCCCAGCCTGCCCCCGGCATCCTTCCTCACAGAAGGCCTTCAGAGGGGACAGGCTGGGGGACGCTCCTCAGATGGCTTTCTTGAGTATCTGGCGAGCGCTTGGGAGGCTCCCTGGGCCACAAGGGGAGTGACTGCCCCTGCCTGCCCTGGCAGTGGCTGGCAGATGTGGCCCTGAGCCGAGGCCCTTGCCGTGGCGGGTCCGGGGCCGGAGCTGGGCAGCTGCCCTGAGGCAGCCTTCCTGTGGGTGTCCAGGGAGTGGCTGGGCGGTGGCCCCTGAACCTCGGGAACCCACCACCCTCCCCAGCGAGGTGGGCGGTGTCGCTCCTGTGTCTGTTTGAAGCTGCTTCAGTGAATGTGTTTTGGCCACGGCCTGTGTCCCTGGTCTCCTGGTCCTTTGGTGGAGGCGTTAGGGCGTGTGTTCTAGGCTGGGTGTGGGGCAGATCCTGGAACGTTTGCTCCGTGGTGCTGACGATAGGCTTCCAGCAGTGCTGTGAGTGGGGCGGCCCAGGGCCTGGGGTGCGGGAGGGGAGCCCCGGCCTACCGTTGTTGGATGTATTGTTTTTTTAACAGCAATAATTAGCCATTTTGAAGATGGAGTGTGTCTGGTGTGTGTGCCTGTGTGGCTGTGTGTGTGCATGGTGTGCGTGTGCACACGTGTATGTGTGCCTGTGTGTATGCACACGTGTGCCCACCGTACGTGCACGGGCATGTCTGTGCCTGTGTGTGGACGTGCATGTGTGTGCACACACGTGCAAGGGTGTGGTGCCGGGGAGGGAGGCTTGTAGCCGAGGACCTCCCGTTCCAGCCTGGACAGGCTGGCCCCAAGCCCTGTGCCGAGCAGCGGGGTCCTGGCAGGTGGCCGCGTCCACGGCTCGGCGCTGGGCCCTCTCCCTCCCCCTGGGCCTTCCCCAGGGCCCAGCGGACCTTGAATGTAGTGTCCCCTTCCCCCCCGGTGGACGGCACTGGATGGGCCTGTGTGAAGCAGGGGCGACCCAGGATGAGCCTTTGCCTGCGTCTCTGGGTGTGCGGGGAGAGTGGCAGGGTGGACACTCAGCCACACGAGCTGTGATCAGAGCTGATAACATGGCGTCACCTTGGCCAGGCTGTTTGACCACAACTGCCGTGGACACTGTGTCTCTGGGGGCACAGAGCCCAGACCATTTCATGGTGGCTGGTTGCACTTCCTGTGGTTTACTGTTTATGGGTCCACGACCGTGGCAACTTCCCTGAGACCCCAGGATGCGCCAAAACAGCCCTTGAGAGGGCCCGGAGGGGCAGCCGGCCAAGTTCCAGAGGAGACAGGCTGCTGGGCCAGGGGCGGGTGGGGGGTCCCAGGCCTCCTGTGGGCGTGTGAGCAGCAGGAGGGGTGGGGAGTGCTGTGGCCCCTCCACCTACGTGGCCCCCGATGCTGCTGTTTCTCAATAAAACCGGACTTGATGGAACTGGGCTCCTGTGCTTTCTTGAGGGGCCCGCTTGGCACTTTGCCAGGAAAGGCTGCTTTTCTGGAGATGCCGGACTGCTCCTTGGGGGTTGGGGCAGGTGCTGGGTGACCTTGGGAGGCGAGGCCGCTGGCCCTGTGCCGGCTGCCCTGCCCAGGGCTCCACCGCAGGCCCGGGCATCCTCCTGCCCACGTGGGGCCTCTAAGGAGTGACTGCGCTCTGAGGGGCAGTGGGAACTGTGGGGCCAGGCCACGGCATCAGGCCCACTCCCTCCTGGTGTAAGGGAGGGAGTCCAGTCCCAGCAAAGGGGCGAGGAGGGGGCTCAGGGACACTGGGGTGCTCCCCAGCCCCAGACGGTTCACTGAGGTGGGCCTTCCCTTGGTGGGAGGAGCGACCTTGGCTGTCCCCGTCCCCAGGGTCTCCCCTCCTGCCACAGGCCCTCCGGCCAGCTAAGTTGAAGCCGGCGTCTAGGGTTCCGAAGCCGGAGGATGCCAGCTGCCTTGGGCAGCATGCTCTGGCCCTTGCCGGCCCAGGGGCACGAGGCCCGTTTGGACGTCAGCCTGAGCTCAGTCATTCCCTCTCAGACATCTGTGTGAAGCCCCGCGGTGGCCGTGCCTCTGAGGTGACAGCATAGAGACAGGCCACCAGAGGCGTGGCCATCCCGGTGTGCACGTGGGCACGTGGACATACCACACCCCCCCACGGCCGGCATGGAGGGGCCCAGCGGCAATTCCCCGCCATCTCCGGATTCTGGAATGTTCCATCACGCCGCAGTCAGGACTGGCCACACAGATCCTCGCACTTGCGCACTCTGTGGAAACAGTGATGCTATGTTGAAGCCATGGGAAAAATGGGCCTGGGCACAGCAGAAAAGGGGTGCCGTGTGTGGTGGGCTGTGCAAAAGGGGCGGCGTGGAGACCCCGGTCACCATTTAAATGAGCAGCTCACACGTGGGAGGGGAGGCCCCCGGGGGTGCCAGGGTGGTCTGGCAAAGGGACCCCAGGGGCACATTTCCAGGGGCTGTGACGTAGAGGCAGCAGAGCAGGGGAGCAGTTAGACCTGGTGTTTGCTAGCCAGGTGGGCTTGTACAATGATGTGACCTTTCTGTGCCTCAGTTTCCCCACTGTAAAGGGGCACCTCTGTCACCGCCCGCTGTGAGGCTGTTGGGGTGCGTGGTCTG
This sequence comes from Panthera uncia, assembly GCF_023721935.1. Classification (NCBI taxonomy): domain Eukaryota; kingdom Metazoa; phylum Chordata; class Mammalia; order Carnivora; family Felidae; genus Panthera; species Panthera uncia. The sequence goes on from NC_064811.1 coordinate 1,219,165, forward strand.
GGCTCTTCTTGGCACTTGGCGGGGGGGAATCTGAGAAAACCGCTTCTGGAGGAGACTCAGGGGAGCTGGCCGGCAGGAGCCCCGTGGGGAGGCGGTGGGGCCCGGGAGCGTGACTCCAGAGGCCCCGCCGGCCCGGCTGGGCTCTTGGAGACACAGGAGCCTGCACATGGGCCCCTCTGGCCTCCAGAGGAGCCTGTCGTGAACACCAGCCCAGTGCCCGCGGTGCTGTGTTCTCTGTGCGGTGCAGCTGCCGTCTCGGCGGCCCCGGGAGGCTCAGAGAGCCGGCAGGGAGGGCACCCGCTGGGTGGGGAGCAGCTGTGGCCCTGGAGGAGCCCACCCCCAGGCTCCATGGGAGCAGGGCTGGGAGGGCCTGCGGTGAGCCAGGCAGGACCACGTGTCGGGCACTCAGCCCTGGGTCTGGCTGAGGGCTGTGGACAGGCATTTCCCATCCCTGGGAGGAATTCGGCCGGCTTTGAAAAGGCCTTTACTCCAGGGGACAACCGGGGGGGTGAGCGTGGCCCCCTCCACAGCCTGCTCTGGCCGTGACGCCAGTACAAAGTGCCCCGTGCTGACCTTGGGGACGGCCACACGACGGGCTGGTGGAAACCAGTTCTCTCCTCCCACTGTTGCCTGGGGCCACAGACAAAATGAAGGGGAAAAATGCACACACCGGGGGAAGGTGCTGGCACAGGGGCTGGCGGTGGCTGGGTGGTTGCTTGGAGACTCCGCGGGACGTGGGCTGGGCCGAGGGCCCGGGGCCTCCCGCAGTGGCGCCAGGTGTCCCCACGAGTGGCCGGCACTCAGGCTCACCTTCAGGGGCATCTGTGGGCAGCAGCCAGAGTTGGGTGCCAGGCCCAGGCCAGCCCTCCGAGGCCAGTTCCCAAGCCTACGACGCAGGCGGACATGGGCCACACCTGCCCGAAGACAGGATCAGAACACGCGCCACGGTGCCTGGAGAGATGCCCGTGCACACACGCTCACAGTGACAGGCAGACGGGCCACATCCACCCCCGTGTCGTACTACCTCGACCTTGGCTGTGCATCTCACCTGGCCTGCCGGGGCCCCTGGGCCAGGGAGCAGGCCTGTGGGGGCTGGGCCAGGCCAGGCACTCCCTTTGCTCACCACTTCAGGGTCCCCGCTCCCTGGGGATCAGCTGGTCTGAGAGAGCTTGATGGGGGGCCTGGAGGGCCCTCGGGGACCCCAACCCCGGGTGGGACCTTGCCAAGGCCCTCAACGGTGGCTCAACAGCTCCTTCCTGACAGGACGGATGGGGGCTGCCCACAGCTGCCATCGCCTGCCACCTGCTGGTCTACAGGTGGGGTGGGGTAGGGCTTCCTGGGCCTCCGGGGACCATGGGGAAGGTGGGGGAGGGCAGCGCTGTGGGGGCTCAGGTGCGGTGGGTGGGCCCAGCCCTCCGTCCCGGCCCTCCTGCCCCTTGGGCGGCTGGACTGTCCTCTCCCATCGGGGAGGAGCCTGGCAGCGTCGTGTGGCACCTTCCTGGCCCGACTCACCTGCAGGTGCAGCTCCGAGGCCCGCACGTGCCGCAGGGGCTCCATGGTGCCCCTGACAAGAGCTGGAACAAAGGGAAAGAGGAGAGAGGCAGCCCCAAGCCGCCTGGGCAGGGACAGGGCCACGGGAAGGCTCAGGCCCAGCCCTGCCCTGGCCCCCAGGCTCCTCAGTTTTTTCCTGGGTCCACGTGGCCACCTGCGCTAGCAGGTCTGACAGCCCTTGGCTGGTCCCATCTCCCACTGGCCACATCCGTGGCACAGGCTCAAAGGCACCGTCACTGCACCGACCATGGGTCCCTGGGGCAAAAGCGCCCTCCAGGCTGGAGAGCGGCCTCTCTGCTGCCGACCTCAGCCAGTGGGGGTCTGGCCAGGGCGGGCAAGTGCCGTGCCAGGGCCTCCAGTTCTGTCAAGAGGCTCTGGGGCTGGGAGGGGGGAGGATCAGAGGGCAACTCTGGCTGCGGCTGCTGGGGCAGGAGGGCCCGCGCTCCCCGCCGAATTCCCTGTGGATGTCTACATAGGGGTAGAGCCTGTGGGGGCAGTTCTTGGTGCTGTGGCCTGGCCCTGCCATGCGGCCTGGGTCAGCACGGGACACCTGCCCTCCAGCCCTGAGAAAGGGGGTGGCCCAGGCGGGGAGGGGTCAGCTGGTTTAGTGTTTCTCAGAGTTTGGTCTGAAGTGTTTTGTCCCTTGGATCAATAAATATTTCATTCCATCCTACAAAGTTATCTGAAATTTTCAGTACAAAGATTGTGACAGAAAGACCCTAGGAATGGGTGGGAGGTGCCTTGTTCTGTCTCTGCTGTGACTCAGGGGTTAGCTGGCCATCTCCCTGGGGAACCAGTCTCTGGGTGCCTGAAGCGGGTCAGCACTTATTTGAAGGCAGTGGCCTTGTCTCCTCTGTGCTGTGCAGAGAGGACACTGGTGGTGCTGGAAGGCAGGGAGCCGGGGCAGAGGCTGTTGGTGTAGGGCTGTTGGGTCCCTGGGAGGGCAGCGTGGCACCCAGCCCCTCTGACCTGGCATGCACATTGGGAGCCCTGCGGTGTGGCCACGGCCACCCTGGGGGAGCTTCAGGAGTGCTCAGGTGCTTCTTAAGGGCAGGAGGTGGGATCTCGCCCCTCAGCCTATTGGGGAAATACTGACTGTGCAGAGAACCTCTCCGCTGAAGGACGGAGTTTCCTCTGTTGGACGGAGCCAGGATGGGGCACGTCCAGGCCTTTCACGAGTCCCTCAGTTAGGCTCACGCTCTGCCTGCCGGGGTACAGGCGAGTGACGGGTGCCATGAGGCAGAAAGTGGCCCTGAGTCCCCACAAGGGGCAGCTGCTGTAGTTGTCCCTGAACTAAAAGCAGCCATGTGCCGTCCAGGCCTGCCCGCACACGCTGGGACCTGTGGATCTTCCGCCTCAAATAACAGCTCGTCGTGGATCTGGGCGACCAACCTGGGAGACTCGGCAGGGGTGGGGTGGGGGAATCACCCTGAGATGTGGCGTCTGGATACCAAGCTTCATGCCGCGATAGGACACACGGGGCGCCATGGAAGGACGTGACTTGTGGGAGCAGGAAGACCCAGCCAGCTCCTGCTGTCTGCGGTCACCTGCCTGTCACCAGCACAGTCCCCGGGGAAGAGGGGGGCACAGGTTAGAGGCCACCCCGGCTCCCCTGCTCCTGCCTTTGGTTCCCATCACGGGGGGTCCCTGGGACACCTGGCCAGGCCTGGCCACACCCTTCTTTCCGTAGAGTCGAGGCTTTGCTTGTGGGTCCTCACAAGGAGGCCACCTACGATCTGGGCACCTTGCTGCCGAGACCTCCCTTCCCCCCACTTGGCCTGGGGGCTGAGCCCCATGGATCCCATCGCCCAGAGGGGCCAGGGCTCGCTCCGAGCTCCCTGCACAGGGTGCGCCCCTGCCCTGGAAGCCACTCTGGCTCCGTGCCCCTGTCAGCCCTGGCCCGCCCCCTCCCTTCTTCAGCACCCTTTCTCTAAGGCCCTTCGGGTACCCCTGGAAGCGGGGAGGTGGGGCCGGGACTGTGGCAGGAAGTGTGGGGGCAACGAGCACCAAGGGCAGGGGTCTCGGGAGGGCTCAGGCTCAAGTGAAGGGGCTAGTAGGTGCAAATGTGTGCACGGGGAATGGACGCAGCGGGGGTCCTCACTAGCTCCGGGCTGGCTGCGCAGGACACGGCTATTGCTGGGTTCGGCCGGCACGTGCCAGATTTCATGCATTCTGGTGGGATCTGGGTTGACTTACGTGTTTCGGGCGGGTGACGCTGGCCAGGGGCTGTGGCCCTGGATCTGGTGCTAGCCCTGCCCTCGGGGCCCAGGAAGGTGGCTGGCCCTGCACACTCAGGGAGGGGAGGCGTGGTGCAGGTGACCCATAGGAAGGGTGGTGGGCATCAGGGAGGGACCTGTGGGCCCTGCCCTTGTGTGCCTTGCTGTCCCTGGGACTGGGCCTTCAAAGTCAGAGGCCACGTCTGGTCCTTGTCACTTTGCAGGCATAGACTGAGAGGGAAGAGGCCCCGTGGGGCAGAGCTGTGGGCCCAGAAGCACTGGGAAACCAGGGCCGCACAGGCGAGGTATGGCGGGGCCCGCTGGGCAGTGGTCACCGTGACGGCAGGCCCTGGCTGGGGGAGGGCAGCTCTCGAGCCTCTGAGGGAGACACACAGGGTCTGCAGCCGAGATTCATAGCGCCCACCCCAATCCATTATCCCTCTCCCTTTGCTGTCGGGTGGGGTGGTGCCTCCAGCTACAGGCATCTCGGGGCGCTCTCTCAGATCGGGCGGCCCGAGGCGTATGCCCTCCAGCTTCCAGGAAGACTCTCAAAAGGGCTGACTTGGCCAGGGCTCTTTCTGACCGCCACTATTTTCTCCTTTTGCTTGCAAGGCGCTGTGATGGTGAGAGCAGACATCGCCATCAGGGCACCAAGAGGCAAAGGGCCAGGGAGCCAGAGGGACCTTGGTCCTGCCACCCTGAACCTCTGAACCAAAGTCGGCAGTTGTGGGATTCTGCATTTCTATGATGGGAGAGAAGTCCACCTTTGGAGTCCGGGCTGCCGCAAGTGGACCGCGTCACCAACAGCACGCGCACGTCCTCCTGGCAGGGAGTCCACAGGGCGCCACCCGGGCCGCAGGCCCCCGTGGCCGCCCTGGGACGTGTGCCTGCGTTTCACACCGTCTCTGGCCAAGGGCCACTGGCACCTGCTTCCGCTTTCTTAAACAAACTTCAAGGCCTCCGGTGGGGTCACTGCTCCCACGGGAACTTAGTTTTCAAATGGGCAGAAACTCAGAAGAGGGACTCATAACCGTTTTCAGTTTAGCAGAATCAGTTTTCACGCTTCCTGAAATGACACTGTGAATTCTGAGCCACCTAAGAATAGGTCTGAGCTGTGAGTCACTCACACACCCCTCTCACCGCTGACTTCTAACTGGAAACTGGGGCACCGAGAGAAGAGGCTCAGAGATGCCCGTGCTGGACCCTGTTGTCCCCGGGACGTGAGTGGGCAGCTGAGGTGATTGCCGCCCTCTGCCCTCCACCCGGGGCTCCTGTTCGGGAGACTTCCAGAAAGGCTCTGCCAGGCCCTGTCACTGCTCCGCATCCTTCCTGCTTCGCCCCCACCTGCCCGCCCTGCCCTTAGGGGCAGGCCAGGGCCTGCTCAGGGCTCCCCAACCCCACTGCCCTGCTGTCTCGAAGAGTCTAGGCTCATCGAGGCCACTCTTCACTGCTTGGCTGGGCCTCTTGCCTCCCCTGGGCCCATTTCTGAGGCCAAGACAGCGAGTGCCCCACAGAGCTGGGTGAGGCCTGGCCACAGGGTGCCCCGGGTCTATGGCACATTGCCAGTGGCTGGAGGTCGGACAGGCGCCCTCGTGGCGAGCAGATATACAATATCACAGATGCATGACCACCGTGTGGCCTTTGGTTCGGCCAAGCTCGCACAGGCTGTTTGCAGACTAAGTTGACCCTACAGACACCACACAGGGGGCAGGACGCATGGGTCTGGGACTGGCAGGAAAGCCCCGAGGAGCTCTGGATAAACTGGAGGGGCCGGCACTGCCGTGGGGCAGGGGCAAGGAGAGCAGATGGCAGGCAGGGGACAGGAGACTCGGAGAGGAGAGCATTTCACATTCTGTTCTTGCCTCTTGCCTCCCCCTGTTGCTACAGAGATGTGGCCCAGACCCCGGGACAGGTGCCCACAGGTAACTTGCACCTGTGGGGTCTCAGACACCCGCCCTCCGTCGCTCCACCCCAGGCCCTGGATGGCAGCCTGCGCTGGCCCCCTCCCGTGCTGCTTCTCCCTGAGGCAGACGGTCAGGGGCAGTGCCTGGGGCAGGGGCTGCCGAGGCGGCTTCCCCGGCTCTGTGGGTTCAGGGGGACGGTCTCCTCCCCACTCCTTCGCCAGGGTGCCACCCAAAGTCTCTGGCAGGGCCTTTGCCTGGGGCACATTTCTGTATAAAATGGCTGGAATTGCCAAAAGAACACAGGCTCAAAAGTCAAAATGAACAGTAGGAAATATGCGAAGAAGGAGCCAGGAGAAGGCTTTTTAAGGAAAGACACGGGATTTCAGAGAAGGAAAGAAATCTTTGCCTTGAGAAGGTAAAACAGTACCGAAGTCAAGAGGAAATCGTAGCCTCAGATGGAAAAGGGTGGCTGTAGGCAGGCAGGTCCCTTGTCCCGTGCAGGTGACCCAAGTGGCATGACCCCCTCCCTCTACTGCAGGGCCAGAGAGGCGGCTGCCCAGCCCTGTCGTGACCTTATCTTCCTGGGCAGCGCTGGGTGCAGGGACAGGCCCGCTCTAGCCTGTTGGAGGACCCCCCACCCCCCACCCCCAAAGCGGGCAAACACACCGGACCAAGGAGGGAAGGAGCCAGACCTTCCGGGGTCTGACACACTCACTTCTCTGGGGGACTTCCAGGCTGGCTGTGCGGAAGGGGTCCTGGAGTTCTGGAGGAGAACCCGCCCCTGCCACATGTACTAGGACCCTGGGTGGCTGCGAGGCGGGGCTCTGGGCCAGCAAAGCCAGGCAGGGGCTCCTTGTCACCTGGTGCCAGGATGTTCAGGGTGTGTGCCCCCCCCCCCCCCCCCGGGGAGCACCTGAGGCAGAGGAGGCAGAGACCAAAAGTGGAGAGAGCTGTGGCCCGGAGGTTGAGCCCCCAGCCCCAGGATGCATCTGAGTGCCAGCCGGGGGCGGGACGGAGTGTCTGGCACACCGGGGTGATAGCGGCAGGCGGGGTTGGGGGGGCGCTGGAGTCTCCATGTCCTGACAGAGTGTCCGTGGGGTCCACCCACCTCCAGGCAGCTGCATGCGGTGCCCCTCGAGATGGGCGGGAGGGGCTCAGACGCTCCCGGGAGACGCATTTCTGCACCAGCTGAACCTCAAGAGGCCTCTTCGTGCCCCGAGGTAGATGGGCTGCCGTTACTGCAGCCGCCGTGGGCCAGCCCTCGGGCACTTGGCCCAGCCTGGGTCAGGCGAGGGCCCTCCCAGGAGTGCCGACAGGAGCTCAGGCCCAGGGGGTCCCTTTGCCTCCACGTGCGGGAAGTGGGAGGCGTTGCTTTGCTCCCGGGAGATGCACGCACACGGCTCAGCCACAGAATCCACGGGCCTCCCCCCACCCCCCGAGCCCTGGGAAAGGCGGGTCCGCGCACCGGGTCGGGCCCAGGCCGGCTGGCCACTCACGCACTGACGTGGCCGCCAGGGTAGGGGAAGTGGCCACCGCACTACGATGTGGATCACGGCCATCTTACGGAGGTCTGCGGCCGAGCCTGCTTCACAGAAGACGTGAGGGCCAGGGCCCCACAGCGGGGACTGCCCAGCACGGTCCACGGAGGCAGGCTGAGTTTTCTATGCTATGGAATGCAGGAGCCCACACCCCGTGGGTTAAGACAACCCAGACCTGCCATCCCACCTCTCTCGCGGAGCAAGAACCCAACCTGTGCGGCTGGGCCCTCCGCTGGGGGTCCCACAGGCTGGGATCGGTAAAGGGCTGGCCGTGTCCTCGTTCGGAAACTTGACAAGGGAAGACCCGCTTCCACGTGGTTGGCAAAACTCAGTTCCTTGCAGTGGCTCCAGGGCAGGTCCTGTGTTGCTGCGGGCTGTGGGCCACATGCTCAGCTCTGGAGGCAGCACGGGCCCTCCGTCCAACAAGCAGTTTTGCTTCTTCGCGGCCAGCACAAGGGCATCTGCTGCTGGGAATCTCTGATTCTGACCCCTAAACCTTTCAAGGGCCCATCTGATTAGGTCAGGCCCACGCTGGACAGTTCCCCCCACCCCTTTTTAAGAATTTTTTAATCTTTATTTTTGAGAGACAGAGAGAGACAGACAGACAGACAGAGCATGAGCAGGGGAGGAACAGAGAGAGAGGGAGACACAGAATCTGAAACAGGCTCCAGGCTTCTAGCTGTCAGCACAGAGCCCGTCGCGGGGCTCGAACCCACGAACTGCAAGATCATCACCTGAGCCGAAGTCGGACGCTTAACCGACTGAGCCACCCAGGCGCCCTTGGACAGTCTCCCTTTTAACTGCAAATGCTCTTTGCCATGTGGCTTGAGGTAACCATGGGAATGATGCCTCACCACATCCACAGGTTCTGCCAACATTTGGGGCATGCACACCGGCTGAAGAATCTATAACTGCGCCCGCTGCACCAGCTAACATGGTGACCAGGCGGGACGTGCACTCAGCCTTTCAGCTGTGTGGCCTTTTGGCTCTGCTTTGCTCAGCTCTCCAGTGGATGACACGGGGCTATGACACAGGTGCCCGGATTTGGGTAGGGATAGATCCATCCGTCGGCCATTTAACCATGTAGGGTTGTGCTGGGCACTCTGCAAGGTGCTGGCTGGTGTAGGGGACGTGCCCGTTCCAGCGCCAGGCACACGGGCCCGTCTGGACACTCCATTCTGATCACGGGCAACGGACTGAAGTTCAGGGTTCATCGGTGGTTTTAAATTGCTTTAGCTGTTGGTGGCTCCCGAGGTCAGCGGAGAAGTCAGTGGACTGCCTTCCTCCCCTGTAGGGTAGATCCCCCACATAGGGACGTCCCTTCCCCCGAGAGTGTGGCAGCAATGCTGGATGTGGAAGTGTGGCCGCTGAGGCCAGCCTGCGGGCGGTGGGGGGTGTCGGGGGGATGGGAGCCTGCACTCGGGTAGGGTGCCAGGGTGCCCGCTGCTTCCGGAGAATGCACGGAGCTGGGGAAACAAGGACGGGGGGGGGGCGGGTGGAGAGAGAGGGGAGTGTGGGGGAAGGGGAGGCCCCAGGGAGGTGGGGGCCTCGCGGCTGGTCATGTTGGTTGATCGGTGCGTCAGAGGCAGAACCTTCTCTCCGGCACCAGCCACTGCTTGTTCCTGGCACCTGGTTCAGCTGGGTGCAGACTCTTATTGAGTGGATGGGTGGGAAGTCACTTGCTCAGAGACACAGGTATGCAGGGAGGCGTATCCGTGGTAGCCCGATTCCGTGGCCAAGACTCCTAGTCAGCTTCTCACGTGAAGACATCTTGTGCGTAGTTCTTTCTGGAAGGGCTCTAAAATAGCTTCGATGTCGCTTCGCACACGCCTTGCACACGCCTAGTGAACAGACATGTGGTCCTGGCCTGACTGCTGCCTCAGACCCGAAAACCTCCCCCTCGGGATCTGGAGGGCTGTCACTGTCCTCTGGGTGGTCACACTGGGAGACGGGACCCGGGAAGATTCTCTACGGAGCCCAGACCAGACCCTAGGAATTGCCCTGCCCGCTGCTGAGCCTCTGGTTGTCCAAGTAACACATGGGGGTGGAGTCTGGACCGGACAGTGCCTCCACGTCCCTGTCTCTGCAGGACTCCTGGGACCACGATCTCCGTCCTCCCCTTTGTCCATGCTGCCCGCTCCAAGTCTGGCCACCCTCCTGCTGCAGAACCCCCCTCTGGGGGCAGGCCTCACGTCTGGACCCTGGGGGCCTCGGTTCTCCATCTGTGACCTATGGGGCCACTCATGGGATGATGCCGACTCCCAGGCTGCCTGGGGCCTCACTGGAACAGCCTGTGGTGTGCGGAGCCCGTGACGCGTGCAGAGGCTTGAGCCATCTGAGTGCCGTGGCTAGAGACGGCAAAGGAGTCTTTACAACGAGGGGCAGACACTGTGCGGTCACTCTCACCAGCGGCCCCCTGCTGACGGCTGCAGGACCCAGGAGGGCCTGCTGGGTCTGGGGGCCTTCCTGCAAGGTCTTGGTCTGGTGAGGGGCATGACGGACAGTCCCAGGGCAGGAGTCCAGGACTGAGCTCCAGGCTGGTCCCAGTCCTGCCTCGTTCCCTATTTGCAGGTACAGGATGGCACGGCTTCAGCCCGTCTCTCGGGGGAAATGTAACTAGAGAGACCACCATGCACTGAGCACCTACCTGCTAGGCCAGAGTCATTTCACTAGTGCCTCCCCACAGGAGCTGCCGGTGAGGACGGGACAACCCGAGGCCGAGGCCGGCAAAGACCCAAGAAGCACATGCACGCGGCGGATGGGCTGAGGGGCTCCGGGTACCTGGTACCACGAAGTTCACCGCCTGCTGCTCTGCTCGTGCCCGGAGCCACTGGTCCTGTGTGTGGACCCTCGGCAGCGGTCTCCTTCGGCCCACGATGGATGCCACGTAGCCTGGGTCACACGGAGGAGAAGCAGGACGTGAGGCAGGAACAGACAGGCCGTGCGACACCCCGTGGTTACCTATCCTTTGTGGGTTGGGCTCCCCTCAGATTAGGTCCAGGGGCCCTGGCAGGACCCGGCCCCATGCAGCACTGAGCCGGAGCGCGGCCCCCCGTTCTGCATCTGGGGTTAGGGGGCTCTGTGCTGGGAAAGCGGGGGCAGTGATGCTGACGCCTCCGTGGGCCCCGTGGCTCGCCTGTCTGACTTCCGGCTGCACAAGCACCTGACACGGGTCGGGGAGGGCAGCGTGTAGAGACTGTTAAAAGCCACTTGTGGGACTTGGGTATGGAAGTTAACTCTGGACCACGGGGTAGCTGCTATCGGGAGAAAAGCATTAATCCTCATTCTACTCAAGGAGGGGCAGATGGTCCGGGTCAGGGGCCGCATCCTGACACATGAGGGCAGGCCCAAGTTTTGTGGGGCCCGAAGCTTCTTAATTCCGAGGTCTTCCTTACAGAACAAACGCAAGCATTTTGTGTTGGTTGAGAATGTTCCTGACCAGTGAGGACTTCTGTTTTACTAGGTTCCCCACCTAGGATCTCACGTATGTGAAGACTGGGAGAATTTCCCACGGAGATCACAACTGCAAGATGACGGCGTATGGAGCGGCCGCTGTGGGCCTGGCAGTAATATGACGGGCTCTCCTAATAGTGGGGACAAGGAGAGCCCACGCCCCGCCGAGCAAACTCCAGTCTCTGCCTCTCTGTGCGTCTGGTGATTCTGGACGGCACGCTGGGTGCTGGGTGCTTCCTGTTGGCGAGGGTTGGGTTTGGTGTGTCCCTTTCAAGAGGGTCAGGCCCAGGTCACTGGCAGGTCACCTGATGCCTTTGAGGCCTGGGTTTAAGCTCCGTGGGTGGGTTTTGAGTAGCCGGTGGTCAGGGCTGGTTCAGACCCACTCCTGGGCCCTTCCTTCTGGGGGCTCTCCTGAGTGTCCCAGATGTCCACGCCAACAGCCAGGACTCAGACGTCTCCTACCCAAGTCCCACAAGTGGCTTTTAACAGTCTTTACACACTGCCCTCCCCTGACCCGTGTCAGGTGCTTGTGCAGTCGGAAGTCAGACAGGCGAGCCACGGGGCAGGTGGAGGCATCAGCATCACTGCCCCCGCTTTCCCAGCACAGAGTCCCCTAGCCCCAGTGACTTAGGACCTGCACAGACTCTGGAATCGCCCCGCCTACTGCTTCCACAAGTTACTCTGCTGTGTCCTTCGGGGTTTTACTCTGTGTGTGCACGCCCTGGGCTCAAAAACACAGGGAATCCTCTGATGTATGGAGTGCTTTCTCCGCAGAGCTCCGTCCTCTCTGATACTCTGCCTCTGCCTCCCCGGTCCCAACCCTTGTCTCCTTGGCTTAGTGACACCAGCATGACCTGCCTGGGCTCCCCTCCCACGCCGCGCTCTGGGTGCTCGGGGGCTCCCCCGCTTTGTTTCTCTTCTCTCAGGGGCCAGAGGAGCACAGTGCCCATGGTCCAGTGTCTGAAAACAGCTGCTTCATGCAGTTTGCCCAGTCTTCCAGTTGTTTCTCGTGGGAGGAAAGTTGGAACCCAGGTACCCCTTCGTGGCCCGGAGCGGAGGTCCCGGCTCCACCCAGCTCCAGTCCTGCTTCTGTTCCACCCAGTGCTCGTGGGGCTGGGCTCGTGCCTCCTGTTCACACTGCGAGACGACCTCTCTCCCTCTCCCTCACGTCACCGTGGTCACCAAGTGGGCGAGGGCATGGAAGGAGACTCCTGGAAGGCATCCAGCCAGCACGGCACACACCCCACAATCATGCAGGGAAGGAGGGATAAGCCACAGAAGTATCCGCCCTGAAATCCCAGTTAAGTGAGTCACAACTCGACTCCCCCTTAGCTGTGGCCGCCCTGCAACGCCCCACTCCGGCCTGGAACGGTGGGGCTGGCAGGAGGCAGCATTTCCACGATCGCAGTTCAAACATCTGGCTTTTGTCAACTTTACAAAAGACGAGGCCACGTGGACACCTGCCCCTGGGCCTGGTAAGGGACCTGGACCTCCCGCTCCTCAGCACCCTGGTATATCGCCTCGTGTGCCTGCTGCAGCCCCTAGAGGGTCGGGGGCGCCCACCTGGAGAGCTGCTCGTACGGCTGGGGGCCTGAGCCCCCCTCCACGCCAGCCATTGATGCTGTCTCCTTGGTGTCTCTTACCTGTGCTCTCCGTCCGTCCCGCCTCAGTTGCTGGGCTGACCCTGTCACTGCCCCCGAGGCACCAGGTCTGACCTCGGTCTCCCCTGCCAACCTATTTTCTGCAGTCTTGTGGCCTGGTTTGTGAAAAATGAAACCCAGCTTCTTCCTGTGGCCCGCCCTGCCCCCTGCAGACCCCCTGGCCTTCCACATGGCGGCTCAGACGGCTCCCCCTCGGCGAGGCCGTGGCCAATGGAGCTCTCCAGGGGCCTCCCCGCCTCGCTCTGCACCGGTATCCTGTCTGTCTCTTCCACATCTAGAACCCCGTCTTTCTGACCCTGTCCGGATGGACTTGCTTACTTGTGGGATGCTGTCTGCTCTTGGATTGTGGCCCCGGGACCGCTAGGGGCTCGTGTCTCCGGTGTCAACACACGCTGGGAAAGAAGAGCATGATTGCGCGAGGATTTCTTTACAGCGTCTGTCCAGAAGAGTAACCGCTGAGCAAGAGTTGAGTGCAAGGAAGGCAGGCAGAGCCACAGCAGGGAGGGCGCTGGCTCTGGGCCTCAGCCTCGTGCCCGCGGCCAGCTGTGTGAACTTGGGAAGTGACTTCACCTCTCGGCGACTGTTGTCTTCCTCTGTAAGATGGGTAACGATACTACCCGCGTTTTGGAATCGCAGCGAGGGTTGTAAGTTATTTACAGAAAGCCGCTGGCCCGCGTCTGGCCTGCGGAAGGGCCTCACAAGCTCCCGCACTGTCGTTTTCTGCCGATTCTGACTCCACACGCTCTCATCAACACTGGGTTTCATCACTCTTCTCACATCTCAAAATCGGTAGTATTTTACTTGCCTAAGAGCTCGACTGGACCCGGTTCTGTGCTCTCTGCACCTGCCGTCCACCTGCTCTCTGCACTTTCCCGTTGCCGGCCTCATGAATTTTTGCTCCCTCGCTCATTTCTCTCCTTCCTCTTTCTTGACTTCGCTGTGCTGCTCTTTTCCAAATGCCTTGGGTTGAATACAACTCACTTATGTTCACAGATTCCTTTCGTTCCTTTGAAAATACGCTTTTAAAGCATTCCTTCACCTCTAAGTGAAATTCCCACCTGGCCAGGCCCCACAGGTTTTCACGAGATACTTTCACTGTCACGTATTTCTAAGATGTTTGTGATTTTCGTAGGGCTTCTTTTTTTATTCATTCTAAATCACTACGGAGTGGGAGGCAGTTTTGAGCAGGCAGGCGGACGGATGGCCACATGTCCAGATACAAGCTACCTTTGGGTTCCACTGTGGCCACACGACATCTTCTACCTGACATCCTTTTGAATTTGTGACCAACTTGTGCTGAAATTTTGTAAATATTGTTTTCCACTTTCAGGTACAGGATTTTATCTCTATCCATCTATCATTTTCTGACGCAAGATTGCCTCAAGCACATCCTGGCTCTGGACCCTTGTCACACGGAGCCTTGTGGCCCCATTTTTCAGCGGGGGCTGGGCGCTCCCCCGGTGCCCTCCTGTCTGTCTGTCACCCCCCAAGTGAGCAGGGCTGGCAACCAGTGGGGACTTCGGGTAAGCGGGGGAGGGAGGGCCCTCACAGGCTCTGGCTGTGTCTGGCTCACCTGCCCGGTGACCCTGGGCAACGGTTGTTTGGGCAAAGTCCTTGATTTTCTTGTACTTCTGCAAAAAACTCTCCAAAAACTGGGCAGCTTCCGGCACAGTAATTCCAAGGCAAGCAGCAAGCCGCTCCTTCCCTAAACGGACAGAAACGCTCGAGATCAGAGGCGAGCCCGACTCACGCCAGCAGGGACCGGGGGCCCAAGCTGCCAGGCGGTGGCCACCGCACACAGGCGAGCCCGCAGAGGGGCCCATGGGAGACTCTGGGTCTAGGTCCAGCTGGTCCCACTCGTGTCTTTCTGGTGGGTCAGGACGGTGCTGGGTTTGGCTTCCCGGCTGAGTGCTGGGTGCTGCTCGGCTTAGACTGGTTTCTGTTACACATTCACTCACTCGACAGTATTGACTGAGCGCCTGGGCAGGTGCTGCGGGTGGGGCCGCGAATGAAGCAGATGTGGTCCCCGCTCTCAGCCTGTCCAGAGGGAGACCTGACTCCACAACTAGGGGACACTGGGGAGGGGCGCAGGGGAAAGAGGAAGGGAAACTTCCATCGCCAAATTATGAGAAAATGATACTTAGGAGCTCCTATCCTTGACATTTTTATTTGGAGACAAACACTTCCGGTCCAGACCAGTGTTTATTCCCTAGAGGATGCAGGTGTTCTTGTGAGGCTTTTTACGGCAAGATCTCTGGTCAGGACGGCACCGTGAGTCCCAGCACAGCTCGCTGGGAAGATGCCGGGCCACACACACCTGGGTCTGAGTCCAGCTCTCTCGCCACGGGAGGCTCTGTGTGGCCTTGGGGAAGTTATCTGACCTGCAGTCAACCCTGCTTCTTCACCTACGACTCAAGAACACTAGTCTTTATCCCAGGGGGTATTAGGGGAACCTGGAGCCAAGGCAGTAAAGCTCCAAGCAGAGCCTGACTCCCACTCGGTTCTCAGTAGGGACTCATTCTCTCCCATTTTCCTCCAGAAAAGAATGTAATTTAAACAGAGAATGAGGAGAACGAGGAGACTGAGGAGGCTGGGGGCCCTGCTGGACATCAGGGTCCCTGGGCTCTGAGGGGCTGCATCGTTGGAGGGAATCCCTTAGAGTCAAACGGCTGGAGACCTGACTCCCCGCAAGAGCACGACCAGGACCAGCAGTGGACTTGCTGTCCTCAGCACCAGGCCCACCCTGGGGCCACACTAGAGGGCACCCCAGGGGGCCTTTGGGAAAATCCAGCCCAGAAACCATGGCCCAAGGGTGGGGACTGGGAGAGGCGGCCTCCAGAGGGACGGGACTGACTGACCTCAGAGATCCAGGTCTCCGTAGCCAGCCTGTGCCTAGCCCCAGCCAGCTGATGCTTTCCGTGGTCTGGACAGAAAGCGTTCGCACTGCTTGGCAAGGAAGAGCGGGGAAGGTTGTGGTGCCCCGTGTTCCCCAAAGTCTCTCCCAGCAGAGAGAACTCACAGAGCCCTCAGACCTTCCTCTCGCCAAGCTTGCCTGATGCCATTTCGATGGAAATGAAAAATTTTCAATTTCTCTTTCAGGGCTTAATTAAGACCAAATCAGAGCTTCGTAAATACATTACACTGAAATAATCCATGTCGAATTCTTTCTTTCTATGACATTCCAATCGCTGCCCCTCGGCTATGGCGGCCTAGTGGAAACCCCATTGGCTTTCAGGAAGGAGTCAAATGGCGGCTGGACGCCTCAGGCAGGTCTGGCCAGTGGGACCCTGAGTCTTCTCAGCTAAGTCCTTCCTCATGTCTAATCTGCTGTTAAGCCTCGTCAGTGGATGTTTTATTTCTGATACTGCAGTTTCCGGTTTTAGACTTTCCATTTGGTTCTTTTTATTTTCTGAGATTCCTATTTTTTCACTCATTATGAGCATGTTCTCCTTTACATCCTTCAGCACAGTTATAACAGTGGCTTTAAAATCCTCATCCGCGGATTCTAACATCTGGGTCATCTCAGGATTTGCTTGCATGATTCCCTTTTCTTTTGAGTATGGATCAAGTTATCCTATTTCTTCATAGGTTTATTAATTTTGTATTATATCCTGGATATTGTGAATGGAATGTTTTAGACATTCTGGATTCTATTATGGTTTTTTAGGAGTACTGAATTTCTTTTTTTCTTTTATTTGAGGAAGAGAGAGAGAGTGAGCATGAGTGGGGGAGAGGGGCAGAAGGAGAGAGAGAGAGAATCTTAAGCAGGCTCCATGGTCAGTGTGGAGCCTGATGCAGGGCTCAATCCCATTACCCTGGGGTCATGACCTGAACCAAAATCAAGAGTTGGATGCTCAACTGACTCAGCCAAGCAGGCGCCCCAGTGATTTTCCTTTTTTTTCTTTCTCTTTCTTTTTTCTTTCTTTCTTTCTTTCTTTCTTTCTTTCTTTCTTTCCTTCCTTTCTTCCTTTCCCCCCTTCCTTCCTTCCTTCCTTCCTTTCCCCCCTTCCTTCCTTCCTCTTTCTTTCTTTTAACGGAGGTAGTTAATTTGGCTAAAGCCAAACTTCAGACTTTGTCCCTGTGCAGTGGGAAGCAGCTGAAACCTCAGGTCAGTCCTTTCAGACTTAGTTGGCTGTCTGAAGTCTGCCCCTTCTTACGCACAGTTAGGGGGCAGCTAGAGGTTTGGGCAGAGTTCATATCTGGAATTTAGTGTTCTCCTTTGGCTCTCTTTTTTCTGAGATTTCTCTCTCACTTTCCGGATTCTCCAGTTGCTTCAAACTCTGTCCTGTGTTTCCTCAAGCAAGTAAGACTATGCATTTCTGCTGGAATTTTAGCCACCCGTAACACTGAGGCCTGTCTTCAGGCGAAGAGTTATAAAAAGGGACCTCACCCTAAACCATTCCTCCCAAAGGTCATGTTCCACTACCTTTAGGTGGTTGTTTATTATATTTTCCCCATAATTTATAGTCAATACCCATGGGAGGTAGTCGGATGGGAGCCACTCGGCCATTACAGAAGTCACACTTCTCCTTCTCAGTACATATGGCTCAGAAAGAATTCTTTTCCTTTATCAAGCAGAACTGTTGGGAATATTTGAAGGGCAGAGGTTGGCCAAGGTCCTTGTACATGAAGAAAGCTTCTTCACAGGAGGAGCTAATAATGCAGGAACTGCACAGGAAGAAGACACAGAGACTCGGATGGAGACAGGAGGTCCAGTCAGTTCTCTGGGTTCTTGCCCACGTGCCCTTCCAGGGGGCCTGTCACACTCCAAGGCCCCCAGGCAGGATGACCCTTGACTCCGTGAGGGCTTGTGTTCCACGCTTCATGTAGGCCAGCCCCTTTCACACAACTGGCCTCCATGCTTGGGTCCCCTCGGTCAGGTTTCTGCTGTGTGAGTTGTGACCGAGTGCGGGCCCGGCCCCTCGAGCAAAGGCCCTCGGTGGGAGCATGAGTCACTCCCCATCTGAAATCCCATCTGAATGGGGTGACTCTTCCCACAGATGGCTAACGACATCGTGCATGCACTACATCTGTAACTTTAGGATGATCACTCCCTTGTCTCCAAGTGCTCTTTCAACCCCTCGCGGATTTGCTAACAGTTTCTCACTCTTGTCTGAGCTCAGAGACACAGTGGGCCTCCAGGAGTGCCCGCTGCTCTTTCTGGAGCAGACCCGGCAAACTACACGGCCTTCCCAGCTCTGCTCTGGCGGTCTGCCCGCCACTCCCGGCCCTACTCGGCACCAGAAACTCAGTGCTGCCCTCACGGGCCTGCTTGTGCGTCTCTTGTGACAAATGTCAGCCCTTGGGAGCAGGCACTGCACCTGCCCCTAAGTCCTCCTGTGGTCAGTTGGAGCCCGGCCCACGGCACACTCCACACTCGGGGGGGCCTGCTGACCACACGTGCCTGGATGTGGGGGCGAACTTGAGTGCGGAACCTGTGGAGAATCAGGGTTAAACGGACTCTAGGAGTAGTGGGAGCTCAGAGCAAGACAGGAGGAGTCAGGAGTGGCTTCTTGGAGGAAGCGGGTCCTGATGGGTGCAGAGGGGCTGTCGGCAGGACGGCGCTGGGGCGCACTGGTAGTTGGTAGGTGGCTGAAAGAGGGGCCCGCGGGTCAGCCCTTGGGCTGGGTCCCCGGGGAACAGCTGCTCTGTGGTCACCACCAGTTCGGGCAGGGACGGTGCCCCCCGCAGAGTCTGAGGGAGGTGTGGGGACCAGGTGGCCCCACTTGCAGGCCACAGCGAGGCTGCTGCGACCTGGCGTCCCTCCTGGGCACCTTCTCTGCTCACGTCACAGTCCTGCCGCTCGACTGTCACCGTGGTCCTCATGCTGATCATGCCAACTCAGGCAGCGCCTCTGTCCTGTGCCCCCGGCATGCAGGGCAGCAGTTTCCAGACCCTCAGCGGCACCTTTGTGCATAAACCTGTCATTGCCTCTGGTTGGAAGCCTCTGGGATGCATTTCCAGAAGGTTCCCAGCAGCCCAGGAGACCCGACAGGTTTGCCCACCGGGACTCTGGCTCCACACGAGGAGGACAGCACGCCGTGCGCAGACATCGGCAGACGCGGTGATCTCCGTCAAGCTGGCCGGTGACGGCCCAACAGCAGAAGTGGAGGCTTGGGGTGGGAGCCCTGTCACCGACAGGGCTAAAAGCAGCCAAATTACTCTTTTCACCAACATCATGGCTAATGACTCACTGCTTATTTACAAACTGGAGCTCTTTTCCTCTCCAGCAAAAAATGAGGCGAATATTCCAGAAGGTGCCAGAGTGAAGACGGACTCTGAGCGCATCCTGCCATGTGTGTGACACTGCGCGGGGTGCTCGCCACACTCACGCCCGGCCCTCTCCCTGCGACCCCACCACCGCACGGAGCTTCCAGGCCCTTGGTGGTGCACCCCAGGGCACGCTGGACAGTGCCCCCCAGGGGCAGGCGCTGAGGGTGGGGCGCCTGGTCCCAGGCACCATCCAACAAGCCTACCTCCTTGCTGACTGGGAGGTGCCTGGGGCACAGAGAGGTGGAGGGCCTTGGAGAAGGTCCCAGAGCCAGGAGGGGACGGGGTTAGGCCTCCAGCCCAGGCTGCCTGCCAGAGAAGCGGAGCCAAAGCTATTGTGTCTGTGACATGTGATTCTGGGGCACAATGCGAGGCACCAGAATCTAATGTAATTTGGTGGAATTCTGCCTCTCGCCCTCCCCCCTGCCCCCACCCCCAATAGTGACCCAGGGAGGTTCAGGAGCACAGCACAGGGAGGCCAAGAGGAGGAGACAGATAAAAGGAGTCTGAGTCATCCCGCTATCACCCACTGAGTTCAGTTCTTTCAATTTTTGTTTTTAACGTTTATTCATTTTTTGATAGAGACAAAACGTGAGTGGGGGAGGGGCAGAGAGAGGGAGACACAGAATCCGAAGCGGGCTCCAGGCTCCGAGCTGTCAGCATGGAGCCCAATGCGGGGCTCGAACTCACAAACCGTGAGATCATGACCCGAGCGGATGTCGGTCGCCCAACCGATGAGCCACCCAGGCTCCCCGAGTTCAGTTCTTTAAAGCAAAGTTTCTGAAAAACTGTGTACACAAAATGTTTTCACAAGTAGGGTCCGAAGACGACCCAGCTCATGGATTTGTTCAGTATTCCTCGTGTGCCCAGTCGTGGGCAGCACTGGCAGAGCTCCCGTGTCACGGGACTCCTTGGGACAGTGGGCCGTGGGGGCTTGTGGAGGGCCGCGTGAAGCCCGGGGCCCCAAGTTCAGAGAGGGGTGTGTAGCAGACAGATCCTCAAGGGGCCTCCACGGTCCCGCCTGCTGGTCTTCACGCCCTCGTGTGACCCCTGCCCTGGAGGGTGGGCAGACCTGCCCCTGCCTCTCACCAGGCTCAGTGGAGGTCACGGGTATGTGACCTGATCACAGACGTCAGTGTGTAGCATCTTCCTGCTGGCTGTCAAGAGCCAAGCCACCTTGCGGTAGCGTGGGGACTCATGCGGCAAGAGCTGAGGGTTGCTGGTGTGCCCCCCGGTGCAGCTCAGGTGAGACCACCGCCCTGGAGCCCCGCAAACACCGAGTGGCCATCAGTGTGTCACCCGGGAACAGACGGCCACTGTAGTGGCCAAGACCAGCCGAGAAGGGACCGCGGAGCGAGGGAGAAGCGCGAGGGTGAGCTCTGCGGGTGTGGGGTCCAGCAGACGCAGTGGCGTGCAGAGCCCGGGCTGGGGGCTGGGCGGGCCGGCGTGAGGCGCATTCCGGACCCATCGTGGGCGAGTCACTTACGTCCTGGTGCCACGGTCACACTGCAAATGCGAGGTGGCTCTCCTACGTGACTGACCACACGTCTGCCCTATGTTCTCACACTGGAAGCTTGCCCCGTTTTGCTGCCTTTCCTTGAATGAACAAAGGGTCTCCGTGGCAGGGAGATGAATTCTCCCCTCGTGTCTGCACGAGCCCCTCTCCCTTGTTCTCTGAGGGAACGTCAGTGCTGTCCAGAGTCAGAAAGTTGTCTGATGAAGCAGCATTAAACTCTCAGAGCCTGCTTCTTCCCAAAGTGTGACAAGATCCAAACAGCACAACCAATAAATAGATATTGTGGACATACATCAAAGCCGCTGTCTGATCATAGAGAGTACACTGTCTTCTGGAGCACACACGGTATATTCACAATAACCCATCATACATTAGGACACACAGAAAACATCAAAAGGTTGCACAAAGCAGAAATATTAAAATAACATTCTGATTACAGCACAAGAAAACTAAAATTATAACCAAAACCAAACCAAAGAAATAAAAAACACGAACCCCATCTGCCTAGAAATAAAACAAAAAACACTTCTTTCAGACAACTTTTGGGTGAAGAAAAATACAAACAGAAATTACATTCACTTCTAATGAAAACACTGCATGTCAGGCCCAGTGGATTACATTTAAAGCGGTGAGGAAATGTCATAGCTCTAAACACCTATATTAATAACTGAAAGAATAAAAGTACAATTGACCCTTCAACAATATGGGGGTTAGTGTGGTGACCCCCCCCCATACACACACACAGCTGAAAATCCACATATAACTCCTGACTCTTCCCCCAAACTTAACTATTGAGAGCCTCCTGCTGACAAAAAGCCTTACTGATGACCCAAACAGTCAATGAACACATATTTTGTGTGTGTCTTTGTCATAGAAGCTATTCTCACAATACCGTAAGCCAGAGAAAAGAAAGTGTTATGAGGAAAATCATCAGGAAGAGAAAATACATCTCTAGTCCTATCCTGTAGCAAAACAATCCACGTGTACATGGGCCCGTGCAGCTCAAACCTGTGTTGAGGGCCAGCTGCATATGAATGAGGTTTTCAACTCAAAAGACAAGAAAACAACAACAAAGCAAATCGAAAGATCACATAGGAGGGAAACCATAAAGCTAGAATAAAGGCAGAAACAGAAATTAATGCAGTAGAAAACAGCAAAACACTAGATCAAATTAATAAATAAAAATCCTCGTTTCTGTGAAAAATAAAATGGACAAACCATTAGCTGGTTTAATCAAAAGGAAGCAAGCACAGATACACAAAAGAAGAAACACAATAAGGGAAAACACAGACATGCAAGAAGTTAAAAGCATCTTATTTTGCAGAATTCTATGCAAATAAATGTAAAAGCTTACGTGACACGGACATTTCTGAAGAAAGCACAATTATAAAAATTGGACCGAGTAGAGACAAAAGCGAGACAGACCGCGGAAGAATGGCCAAAGAAGAAACAGAGAAAACGATGAAGGAACTACCCCACAAAACCCACTGACCTGGGTGGTACTAAAGGGGAATTCTATCAAACCTCAGAGACCAGATAGTCCCCATGCTGTATAAATTGCTTCCGAGCATAGAAGATGAAGAAAAATGTCTTTCATTAAGTATAAAGGTTATACTAAAACATGACACAGAGTATAATAAAGGAAAATCACAGACCCCATCTCCTATGAATATTGATTGATGTAATAATCCTAAATAGAATCTTGGCAAATGGAGTCCAACACTACACTGAGAAAACAGTACCCATGGCCAAGCAGAGTTTACACCAGGAAAGTAAAGTTGGTTCAATGTTAGGATATCTGTTAATAGAACTCACCACATTAATAGGACTAAGGAGAAAATTACATGGTTGTCTATATAGTTGTTGAAAAATCCTATGACAAAATTCAATACCCACTCCTACTAAAAACCCTTGAGAAAATAGGAATAGCGGGATACTTCCTTAAAATTATGACCCCTATGCCCCAAGGCTAGGGCTGGCATCTCACTAAAGGGGAGACACCAGAGGCATTCTTACTAAGGTCAGAAGCAAGGCAAGAGTGCTCACTACTGCCAATACTATTTAACATTGTTCTGGAAGTATTAGCCAAATGATCAGAGGCATAAGAATTGGAAAAATTTAAGAAAACTATCTGTAGCTGCAGATGACAAGGTAATATTCTGGAAATTCCTAGAGGATCAATGATAAAATAATTCATAAAGTAGCAGGAAGTAAAATGAGCATAGCAAGTCAACAGCTTTCATATACACCAACAATCATAGCAAGAAGACACAATGGAAGAGAGGACCTCATTTGTTCTTGACTGAAATGTGCCAACATTACCAAGATGCCAGCTCTCCCTACGCTAACCTGTGGACTTAATGTGATCTCAATAAAGATACCAACAAGCTTTTCCACGGAACCAGCCGCGAGCCCATGTGGGAAACCGACGTTCACATGGGAAACGAATGCACAGAAACAGGAGAGCTGAGGGCACGTGGCCACTCAGGCGCTGACACGGGCGGCGGGCCCTCTACTGTGCAGCGGTGTGCTACAGGTGCACGGAGGGACACAGAGCCAGAGGAGGACGGAGAGTTTGGGCACAGGCTGGGTGGCATGCAGAAATCCACGGGAGCAAAGGCGGGCCTCCTGGTACGTGGTGCTGGGACAGCTGGAGAGCCGTTTGGGAAAGGCACCAGGAAACATGGCAAACTCCTTGTAACCTGGATGTAAGGACTTAAGTCCAGAGGCAGTGAGAGGGAAGACTGACAGGTCACCACCGCCAACGACCGAAACACCGCATCTTCTGTACTGCGTAAGATACCACAGGCAGAGTCAACAGACGAACAACAAACTAGGAGAAAATATTTGTCACATCAGGGATGAAGGACTAACACCCCTAAGGTACAAAGAACTTTAAAAAATTGAGGAAACAAAAGCAAAGTTTCTCACGAAAGAATGAAAGTGTCCGGGAGACATAAGGCAAGTTCAGTCTGTGGCCTCCTGCTGGCTGCCTGGCCACGGGGTGGCAACGGGGTGATTCTGCTTTCGCACCTGCTTGTTGGGTGAGGGGGTAGTCAGCTCGTCTGCCCACGGGACCCTGGGTCTGCTGACCCTGCCAGGCGCAGAAGTGTCTGAAGTGGCCTAACACAAAGTACGAGGACTGTTTGGCGGTGTCAGGCTGAAAGAGAACCCGAGAAGTGTAGGTCACTGTGGCTGGGAGAGAGTGCCAGTTCTCTTGGTGTTTTCTTTTACTGGTTTCTAAAAATTAGTTTTATTGAAGTATCGGCCACATGTGATAAATTGCACCCGTTTTAAGTGTACAGTTCAATGCTTTAAAAAAAC
This sequence comes from Panthera uncia, assembly GCF_023721935.1. Lineage (NCBI taxonomy): Eukaryota > Metazoa > Chordata > Mammalia > Carnivora > Felidae > Panthera > Panthera uncia. Next base: position 1,242,598 of record NC_064811.1, read on the forward strand.
ACATACGGGGCGCCTGGGTGGCTCAGTCGGTTAAGTGTCCGACTCGGCTCGGGTCATGATCTCAACAGCTCGTGAGTTCGAGCCGCGTGTCCGGCTCTGGGCTGACAGCTCGGAGCCTGGAGCCTGCTTCGGATTCTGTCTCCCTCTGTCTCTGTCTGTCCCTCCCCCACTCACGCTCCGTTTCCCTCTCTCCCTCAAAAATAGACAAACATTAAAAAAAATTTTGAGGGGCGCCTGGGTGGCTTGGTCGGTTAAGTGTCCAACTTCGGCTCAGGTTGTGATCTCGCGGTCCATGAGTTCGGGCCCCGCATCGGGCTCTGTGCAGACAGCTCAGAGCCTGGAGCCTGTTTCAGATTCTGTGTCTCCCTCTCTCTCTACCCCTCCCCTGTTCATGCTCTGTCTCTCTCTGTCTCAAAAATAAATAAACATTAAAAAAATTTTTTTAAAAATGTTGAAAATGCACACACCTATAAAACCACCAGCACAATCAAGACACAGAACATTTCTATAATTCCAGAACATTCCCTCGTGCCCCTCTGAGGTCAAACCACCCCCAATTCTGCAGCCCCAGTGAGGTAGAAATCCAATTACTGCCATTGTAGATTAGATTTGCCTCCTATCTTATATGAATGGAAGCATACAGTAAGTACTCTTTTGTGTCCGGCTTCTTTTACTTAGCTTAACATACTTCTAAGAGTTTTTTATTACTGAAGTATAGTTCACATACAGCGTTATAGTAGTTTCAGGCATTACTCAGTGCTTGCCACAGTGAGTGTGGTCACCATCTGTCCCCAGATAGCAGTATTACGGTCTTATCGGCTATGGTCCTTGTGCTGTACTCTTCATCCCGTGACTCGTTCATTTTATCACTGGGAGTTAGTACCTCTTGATCCCCTTCATCTATTTCATGCATCCCCTCACCCACCTCCCCTCTGGAAGGGGACGTATTTATGCATCTGTTTCTAGTTTTGTGTTTGTTCATTTATTTTTTAGATTCCATATATAAATGAAATCATATGGTATTTGTCTTTCTCTGTCTGACTTATTTCACTTACCACCTAGACCCATCCATGTTGTCACAAATGACAAAATCTCATTCTTTTTTTATGGTTGAGTAATACTCTATTATACACACACACACACACACACACACACACCACATCTTTGTCCATTCATCCATCGATAGGCGCTTAGGGTGTTTCCATACCTTGGCTATTATAAATAGTGCTGCAATGAACATAGGGGGGCATATGTCTTTTCAAATTAGTCTTTTCCTTTTGTTTTGGTAAATACCCAGTAGCAGAATAACTGATCGAATGGTATTTCTGCTTTCAATTTTTGAGAACCTCCATACTGTTTTCCACGGTGGCTACACCACCTCACATTCCCACAACGCACGAGGCTTCCCTTTTCCTCCGCATCCTCGCCCACACACCTTATTTCTTGTCTTTTTTTTTTTTTTTTTTTTAGCCATTCCGACAGGTGAGATGATAGTTCATTGTGGTTCTGGTTTGCATTTCCCTGATGACGAAGGATGTTGAACATTTTTTCAGGTGTCTGTTGGCCATCTGTACGTCTTCTTTGGAAAAATGTCTATTCAGGTCCCCTGCCTATTTAAAAAAATTGGATTATTATTGATATTTTTTGGTGTTGAGTTGTACAAGTTACTTTTACATTTTGGATAGTAACCTCTTATCAGATATATTATTTGCAAATATTTTCTCCCATTCAGTAGGTTGCTTTTTTGTTTTGTTGATGGTTTCCTTTCCTGTGCAAAAGATTTTTATTTTGATACAGTCCCAGTAGTTTATTTTTGCTTTTGTTTCCCTTGCCTCAGGAGACATATCCATAAATATGTTGCTAAGGCTAATGTCCAAGAGATTATTGCTTGCATTTTCTTATAGGAGTTATATGGTTTCAGGTGTCACATTTAGGTCTTTAATCCATGTTGAGTTTTTGCGTATGGTGTAAGAAAGTGGTCCAGTTTCATCCTTTTGCATGCATCTGTCCGGTTTTCCCAACACCATTTGTTGAAGAGACCGTCCTTTTTCCCACTGGAGATTCTTTCCTGCTTTGTCATAGATTAATTGACACATAAGCGTGGGTTTTTTTCTGGGCTCTCTACCCTGTTCCACTGATCGACGTGTCTATTTTTGTGCCAGTTAGCATAATATTTTTGAGACTTACATTGCTGTGTATATCCTTAGTTCATTCCTTTCATTGCTGACAGTTTTCCAATGTAAGGATATGATACGATTTGTGTATCAATCATCTGTTGATAGATATATAGATTTTTTTTGTTATGACTACTATAAATAAAGCTAGTAGGAACTTTGGCACAAGTCTTTTTTTACACATGTATTTTTATTTCTCTTGGATAAATACCTAAGGGTGGAATTGCCAGGTTGTATGCTAAACATATGTTTACTTTATAAGAAAAGGATTATTTTTTTCTAAATGGTTTATAATTTTATATTTCCAACTGCAATATATGAGAGTTGTGGTTGCTTCACATCATTGCCAACACAGATTACTGGTCTTTTTAGTTTAAGCCATTCTTTTGGGTATGGGGAGGTATCTAATTGTGGTTTTAATTTGCATTTCTGTGATAACTAGTGATATTGAACATATTTTCCTGTGCTTATTGGCATTTATTTTATAAAGGGTCTGCTTAAATCTTTGGGGGGTTACTTGTCTTCCTATCATTGAGTTGTAAGAGTTTTGTTTGCATTGGACAGTCGTCTGTTGCCAGAGATGTGTATTGTATTTTCTCCCAGTCTGTTGCTCGGGTTTTCATCATCTATTGGTATTTCCGGTGTCCTATCTAGGAAATCTTTGTCCCGAAGATGAAAGGATTTTCTCTTATGTGTTCTTTCTAGGATGTCTACAGTCTTAACTTTGATGTTTAGGTCTCTGATCCATTTTGAGTCGATTTGTGTGTGTGGTGTGAGGTATGGGTCAAAGCTCACTTTTTCAAAGTGGACGTCCAACTGATCCAGCATCATTTGGGAAAATTATTCTCCACCCCTACCTGATTACATTAGCACCTCTGCTGAAAGTGAATTAATCATGTATGTAAGGGTCTGTTTCTGGATTTTCTTCTGTTCTAATGATCTATGGATCTATCCTTATACTAACAGCACACTGTTTTGATTACTGTGGCTGTTTTAAATGTTTATTTATTTTTGAGACAATGCAAGAGACAGAGTGCAAACAGCGGAGGGGCAGATAGAGGGAGACACAGAATCCAAAGCGGGCTCCAGGCTCTGAGCTGTCAGCCCAGAGCTGGATGCGGGACTCGAACTCATGAACCGTGAGATCATGACCTGAGCTGAAGTCAGACGCTTAACCGACTGAGCCACTCAGGCGCCCCTGATTACTATGGCTTTACAGCAAGTTCTGAAATCAGGTAAAATTCTTCAAAATTGTTCTTCCTTTTCAAAATCCTTTTCATTATTTCCATATAAACTTTAGAATAAGTTTGTTAATTTCTGCAAGAAAATCCTGCTAGGATTTTGACTGGAATCATGGGATCACGCTGAATTTATAGGTTGATTTGGGGAAAACTGGTATCTTAATAGTATTGTCTTCCAATCTATGATCATAGTATATGTTTCTCCATTGTCTAGATCTCCTTTTTTTTTTTTTTAAGTTAATTTGTTTTGAGAGAGAGAGTGCAAGTGGGGAAGCACAGAGAGAGGGAGAGACAGAACCCCAAGTAGGTGCCGAGATGTCAGCGCAGAGTCCGATGCAGGGCTCAAACTCACCAACCGTGAAATCATGACCTGAGCTGAGACCGAGAGTCGGATGCTTAACCAACTGAGCCACCCAGATGCCCCAAGATCTCCTTTAATTCCTCTCAGCAATGCTTGTACTTTTCAGTGTGCACGTCAGACACATATTTTGTTAAATTTATCTGAGTATTTAATGCTTTTGGATCCTATTGTAATTGTATTGTTTTACTTAAAATTTTTTCAATTGTTTATTGTATTATATGTAAATGCCATTGATGTTTTTAAATTTAAATTTTAGTTAGCCAACAAACAGTGAAATATTGGTTTTAGGAGTAGAATTCAGTGATTCATCACATACACACCCAGTGCTCATCACAGCAAGTGCCCTCCTTAATACCCACCCCCCATCTAGCCTACCCCCTACCCACCCCCCTACTCTCTGCATCAACCCTCAGTTTGTTCTCTATCATTAAGAGTCTCTTGTGGTTTGTTTCCCTCTCTCCTTTCCCCCCTCCCCATATGTTCATCTGTTTTGTTTCTTAAATTCCACATGAGTGAAATCATATGGTATTTGTCTTTCTTTGATTGACTTATTTTGCTTAGCAGAATACATTCTAGCTCCATCCATGTCTTTGCAAATGGCAAGATTTCATCCTTTTTGATGACTGGGTAGTATTCTGTTGTATATGTATATATATAATATGTATAAGTATATGTATGTATACATACAATATATATACTATATATATATTCCATTGTGTGTGTATATAAATATATATACACAATGTATGTATATATATATTTATCTATCTATATTTTTCTATATATCTTCTTTATCCATTCATCAGTTGATGAACTTTTGGGCTCTCTCCATAGTTTGGCTATTGTTAATAATGCTGCTATCAACAGTGGGGTGAATGTGCCCCACTGAATCTGTATTTTTATATCCTTTGGGTGAATACCTAATAGTGCAAATGCTGGGTCATAGGGTAGCTCTATTTTTAGTTTTTTGAGGAACCTCCATACTGTTCTCTGGAGTGGCTGCACCAGTTTGCATTCCCACCAGCAGTGCAAGAGGGTTCTCCTTTCCCCACATCCTTGCCAACAACTGTTGTTTCTTGTGTTGTTCATTTTAGCCATTCTGACAGGTGCGAGGTGGTAGTTCATCCTGGGTTTGATTTGTATTTCCTGGATGATGAGTGATGTTGAGCATCTTTTCATGTGTCTGTTGGCCATCTGGATGTCTTCTTTGGAAAAGTGTCTATTCATGTCTTCTGCTCATTAACTGGGTTGTTTTTTTGGGTGTTGAGTTTGATAAGTTCTAGCTTTTGAATACTAACCCTTCATCAGATGTCATTTGCAAATATCGCCTCCCATTCTGCAGGTGCCTTTTAGTTTTGTTGATTGTTTCCTTCACCGTGCAGAAGCTTTTTATCTTGATGAGGTCCCAATAGTTCATGTTTACTTTTGTTTCCCTTGCCTTCGGTGATGTGTCTAGTAAGAAGTTGCTGCGGCCGAGGTCAAAGAGGTTGTTGCCTGTGTTCTCCTCTAGGATTGTGATGGTTTCCTGTCTCACATTTAGGTCTTTCACCCATTTTGAAGTTATTTTTGTGTATGGTGTAAGAAAGTGATCTGGTTTCATTTTTCTGCATGTTGCCGTCCAGTTTTCCCAACACCATTTGTTGAAGAGACTGTCTTTTTTCCATTGGATATTCTTTCCTGCTTTGTCAAAGATTAGTTGACCATATAGTTGTGGGTCCACATCTGGGTTTTCTATTCTGTTCCATTGATCTGTGTCTTTGTGCCAGTATCATGTTGTCTTGATGACTACAGCTTTGCAATATAGCTTGAAATCCAGAATCACAAGGCCTCCAATTTTGTTTTTCTTTTTCAGGATTGCTTTGGCTATTCAGGGCCTTTTGTGTTTCCATACAAATTTTAGAATTGTTTGTTCTAGCTCTGTGAAAAATGCTGGTGGTAGTTTGACAGGGATGGTAAATGGCATTGATTTGTATACGTTAACTTTGTTTCCTATGCCCTTCCTAACTATTTTCATTGGTTCTCGTAGTAGCATCGTTTGTAGACCTCTTAGGATATTCTGTGTGCATGATGGTGCTGTCTGCAAATAAAGATAGTTTACTTCTTTCTTTTCAAGCTGCATCCCCTTTATTTTTATTATTGTCTACTTCTGCTTTACTGCACTGGCTAGAACCTCCAGCACGATGTTGAATAGAAGCACGGAAGTAGACATTCTTGCCTTGTTCCTATTCTTTGGAAAAAGAGCTGAGTTTTTCACCATTAACTAAAATGTTAGCTATAGGTTTTTCATATGTGCCCTTAATCATGCTAAGCAAATCCCTTTTCTATTTCTGGCTCACTGAAAATTTTATAATAAATAGCTCTTAAATTTTGTCAAATTCCTTTCTGCATCTATTGAGATAATTACATGGTTTTTCTCCTTTATTCTCTTAACATGATTAATTACACTGATTAATTTTTGAGTGTTAAGCTAACTGTGCATTTCTTGGATAAAGCCCGAGTGGTCAAGGAGTATTGCCCTTTTTCTATACTGCTAGATTTGATTTGCTAATATGGTGAAGGATTTTGGCATCTATGGTCACAAGGCATATTGGTCAGCAGTTTGCTCTTTGTGCAATGTCTTTTTTTAGTATCAAGGTAATTCTGGCCTCATAAGAAGAGAAATATTCACTCTTATCTTTTCTGAAAGTATGTGTAAAGGATGGAACTACTTTCTTAAATGTTTGATAGATTTTACTAGTGAAGTCATATAGCATTGGGAAGGTTTTTATTACAAATTCAACTTTTTTAATAGATAAAAAGCTTTAAAATTGTTTCATATTTTATCAGTTTTGGTAATTTGTATCTTCCAAGAAATTTGAGTTCTCAAATTTATGGAAATAAAGTTGTTAATTTCATTCCGCTGTTATTCTTTTAATGTCTGCAGAGTTAAGGCTGATGAGCCCTTTTTCATTCTTGATATTGTTGCTTTTTAAAATTTTTTAATGAGTCTCACTAGGGATTTATCAGTTTTTTTTAAATAAAGTTTTTAAAAAGTTTATTTTGAGAGAGAGAGAGAGAGACAGAGAAAGAGAGAGAACGCGTGGGGGGAGGGACTGACAGAGAGGGGGACAGAGGACCTGAAGCAGGCTCTATGCTGACAGCAGAGAGCCTGATGTGGGGCTTGAACTCACGAACTGTGAGATAGTGGCCTGAGCTGAAATTGGACACTTAACTGACTGAGCCACTTAGGTGCCCCAGGTCTATCAGTTTTATTCATCTTTTCAAAAATCCTGCTTTGGGTTTCTTTGATTTCCTCTATTTTTCTGTTTTCTATTATGCTGATATCTGCACCTCCTATCTTTCTTCTACTTACTAAAGGCTTAAGTTGCTTTTATTTTTCTAGCCTTTGAAAGTGGAAGCTTAGAAGCTTTGGTCATTTATTGTTGACTTTCTTATTTTCTAATATAAGTATTTAGTGTTGCACATTTCTGAGTACAGCAGCTGCATCTCACATGTATTTTCAAAATATTTTATTTTGGGGCGCCTGCGTGGCTCAGTCAGTTAAGCGTCCAACTTTGGCTCGGGTCATGATCTCGTGGTTCATGGGTTTGAGCCCCGCGTCGGGCTCTGGGCTGACAGGTCAGAGCCTGGAGCCTGTTTCGGATTCTGTGTCTCCCTCTCTCTGCCCCTCCCCTGTTCATTCTCTGTCTCTGTCTCTCTCAAAAATAAATAAACATTAAAGAAAAATTTTTTTAAATAAAAAAATTAAAAACAATATTTTATTTTAATTTATTCTTTTTAGTAGTCTCTACGCCCAACACGGGGCTCAGCCTCACAACTCCAAGAGTCACATGCTCCACTAACTGAGCCAGCCAGGAGCCCCGACCTCAAAACATTTTCTAATATCCCTTGTGACCTTTCTCTTTGACCCATGTGTGTTATTTAGAAATATATGCTTCATTTTCCAAATACTTAGAAACCCCCATATATATATATATATATATATACATTTGTTCTTAATTTAATTCCACTATTATAGAACACATTCACTGTGATTTCAGTTCTTCTAAATTTCTTGAGACCTGTATTGCGGCCAAGACTTGTGTCCTGACGCACGCTGCACTGTGCACTTACAGAGCACCCTGTTCTGTTGTCGGTGGTGGGTAACGTTATCTAGGTCTACACACTTTCTGATTTTCCCTGTACTTGTTCTTGTCAATTATTGAGAAAGCAGTGTTGAAATCTCCAGCTCTATTTGTGGTTTGTCTGTTTTTCCTTTCAGTTCTGTCAGGCTCGCTTCATGTATTTGAAGCTTTCTTCTTAGGCACACTCTACGTGGGACTGATTTTTCTCCGTGACACGTCCCTCTCTGTGCCTAGTAATATTCCTTGTCTTGACATTGATATAGCCGTGCAGATTTTCATCTGATTAGTTTTGGTCTCCCAGTTGTTGGTTTTTTTTTTAATTTAATTTTTAATTTTTAAAAGTTCATTTATTTATTTTGAGAAAGCAAGAGAGAGAGTGTGAGTAGGGGAGGGGCAGACAGAGAGAGAGGGAGAGAGAATCCCAAGCCCACTCCCACTATCAGCACAGAGCCCGATGCAGGGCTCCATCCCATGAACTGTGAGATCATGACCTGAGCCCAAACCTAGAGTCGGACGGTTAACCGACTGAGCTGCCCAGGAGCCCCTCGGTCTCCCAGTTTATAATGTAAGTTCTACCCCTTGGAGAACCACACACTACATCTCCCATCACCAAGTCCAGGTTTGGGGAGAGTTCAGGACCTTTGTGAAGGGCAAGTTTCTCTGCCTCCACATTGTTGTGCTTAGATACAATGACAGGAATAACATCACCTGCATGATGTCACCTTGCATCCCAGGACAAGGAAAGTATAAAATTTCACAAGTTGCATTTACCTGCTGAAGTGGCCACTAACAAGCAGAGACAGAGCAGATGTTCCATAAACGAACACATTAGAGCTTGAAAGAATTTTTGAGAGGTTGGTTTATGTATTAGTTTCCTATGGCTGCTATAACAAATTACCACAAATTTGGTAGCTTAAAAAAAGGTATGTTGGGGCGCCTGGGTGGCTCAGTCAGTTAAGCATCCAACTTCGGCTCAGGTTATGAGCTCGCGGTTTGTGAGTTTGAGCCCCACATCAGGCTCTGGGCTGATGGCTCGGAGCCTGGAGCCTGCTTCAGATTCTGTGTCTCCCTCTCTCTCTGCCCCTCCCCCACTCTCTCTCTCTCTCTCTCAAAAATAAATAAACATTAAAAAAATTGTTTTTAAAAAGGTATGTTTATTCCCTCATATTTCTGGAGATCAGAAGTTTGAAATCCCTATCATTGAGCCCAAATCCAGAGGTCAGCTGGCCCCACTTCTGCTGATTCTCTAGGGGGAGACTCTATTCTTTGCTTCTTCCAGCTTCTGGTGGCTGCTGGCATTTCTTGGCTTGTGGCCACCTCACTCCCATCTCGGCCCTGCAGTCACATGGCGTCTCTATGTGTCCTCCCTCCACCTCCCTCTTATTAGGGTGCTGTGGTGGTATTTATAGAGCCTGCTCCGATAATTCAGAATAATCTTCTCAACTCAGAATCATTAACTTAATCATGCTGCCAAGATCCTTTTTCCATATAAGGTAACATTTACAGGTTCTAGGGATTTTGTGGGCCAAACATATGAGCCATAAAATATTGAAGATGTGTATACAGTGAGACCCAAATTTTGAAAACAAAACACAAAAATATGAAGTTATGGGAATCAACAGTGTGTGCACGAGAGACAGAGAGAACAAATGAATAGGAGTGGCTCTCTGGCGGCCTGAGGAAGACAAAGCTACATGGTAGCAGAGCTTTGGATGTTGGATGAGGAACAAAGTGCGACAGAGACATACCTTTGGCCCACTAGCAACAGATGGGCAGAGTCACGGTGGGTACCCAGGGGCCAGGGCACGCAAAAGGTCAGAGGTTCTCCAACTTGATGAAGCCAAATCTAGATTCCCGTTCAGCTGGCGAGAAATGGAAAAATGGAATTATACAAAAAAAATCATTTGTATAAAAATGACGTAAGTGTGATTTTACCTAAATCCTTCATTGGACCCATGCTTGACTTGGCCATCTATGCTGGAGGCCACCTCTAGGCAGCTGAGAGGTAGGGGTGCAGTCGTAATCAGGCCTAGAAATGCCCTGGCAGAGACTGAGCGGAGGGTTGAGGAGGAAAGGCCCTGTGCTCAGGAGCACAGGACGCTCACAACGAGAAAGGAATCAGGGCAGATAAATCGAAATCTCACGAGGAAAAGGAGGTTGGAGAGCCTCACTGGCTCCAGCAGGGGTGCTGGGACAGGCCTGCAGCCTAGACCCCACAGCATGGCCAGCAAAGGTGGGCAGCACCCAGCCTAGGAGCAGAGGGAGATCAGTCTGGCCCTGGAAAGCAATGAACTCTAGCACGGGCATTTCGAGATACACCAAGGCCCCTTCTAAGTTGACCCCTGGTTGTGCTTCTTTGGAACTGTGGCCCAGACACGTGGCCTGTGTCCAGTGAGGGGTCTCTGGGAGCCGATGGTAATTGTAGGTGGCCCCCAAGCTGAAGCTTTCCAAAGGACAGGGAATGGCCTGTGACAAAGAACCTGAGAGCTTCAGAATCATCGAAGGAGCATCTGAAGTTTCTCCACCTCCACCTCCAGACCCCCTGAGCCAGACTGTCCGGGTCAAGGTGTTTCAAATGTTGCCCTAGCACAGTTCGTGACCTGCTGGAAGCCACAGACACGGAGGGCCCAGGGTCTCAGGCTCCATCGCTTTTTTGCTTCCTTGGGGAAAGAGAATTATCTCCAAGCTGGAAAGAGCCCAGCAAACACCAGGAAGACAGAAGTGAAACCTGAGGCGGGTGAGGCACTGAGCGGGGGAGGCAGCTGTGATGCGTCACTTCTGTCCCAGGTCTGTGAGAACATGCACGAGAGGACGACACAGCTCTCGTCTCAGTGACCGTGACTGGAGGGCGCAGGAAGAGCAGGAGAGGGGCTGGGAGACCAGAGGCACCCTACTTTGCAGAGGTGGGCTTCTCTCAGGACTGTGGTTATGGGACGGGTGCCGGCAGAACAGATGGGGACGGGAGATGACGACGGTCTTCGCTCTGTTTCCCACTAGCAAGCCAGTCTGCCTTCCTGAGACAACGCTCCCTTGATCATGGGGGCTTTGCCGGCTGTAGAGCGTGGACCTGTTCCATGTTCTTGGACTCAGGAGCAGCTTCAACCACAGGAAACGTCTCTTTCCCGGAGGTTTGAAAGCACTTCTTGGCCTAGCTGCTCTCTTGGTGTTTGTGGAAGTACGCTTCTTTCTTTTCCTTGTTTCCTCTAGAAGGTTATTGGTCTTTCGGGCTTTCAGCCTTCTCTTGGATCCCTTTAGGTAATTTATATGTTCATAGAAAATCATTCATGTTATTAAAACAATAAATTAATTGGCAGAGAGTTGTAAATGATGACCTCTTATTGCCAAAGATGGTCTTTGGAAAAGACTGATTAAGAAAATGTTCCAGCAGATGAAGGAAAAAACTTCAAAGTATTCAAGGACAACCATCTCTAACACAGAATTCTATCTCCAGCCAAATTATCAACCAAATGTGAGACATTTTCAGACATGTATGGCCTCTTAAAATTAACCTATCTACCATTTTGAGGGAGCCATATGAGAATATGCTCCCTAAGACAATGGAGTAACCCAGAAAAGGGAAGCAGGGAATGGAGATCCAAAAAAGGGGACCCCGATGACGGTGAGGAGAAGCCCCAGGTTCTCAGATGTGCACCAGGCAGAGAGAGCAATCAGTCCAGACTGGAGCAGGTGGAAGACTTACAGAAAGGACTTCTTCGGGAAACTGAACTTGACAGAACATCTAAAGGGTGTGAAGAGCTTGCCAAACAAAGATCTTCAGACGAAACTCTTGGAAGAAGTGTTCCAGTAACAACAACAACAAAAACAACAACCTCAGGAGTTGTTGTGAGATATATGGGAAGTGAGAGGAGTATCATATTTCGGCAAAATACATCGTTGGCTATTTTTTCAAAAAAGCTTAGATCAGATAAAAGAGAAACACAACTGCACAGGACAAAAACTGTAGACAATATTAACACAGCAGTAGAGTGGGAAGCAGAGATTAAAGGGACAGAAGGACATGCTAAATTACACGTTTTATCAGAAGGAAGATATAAATATTGATTTATAAGTAATCAAAAGAAAAACAAAAGAATATGAGGGTTTACACTGGCACCTAAAACAGTGACTAGAATGCAGTAAACATTCAATAAGGATTTACTGAGCAAATGAATGAAGAATAGGTATGATTCTTTATTTTTTTTTTAATGTCTACTTATTTTTGAGAGAGACGGACAGACACAGCATGAGCAGAGGAGGGGCAGAGGGAGAGAGGGAGGGAGATACAGAATCTGAAGTAGGATCCAGGCTCTGCGCTGTCAGCACAGAGCTTGATGCGAGGCTTGAACTTGCAGACCCATGAGGTCATGACGTGAGCCAAAATTGGACTCTTAGCTTACTGAGCCACCCACGTGCTCCAGAATAGGTACGATTCTTAAGGGCAAAAAGCATAAGAGCAAATTTCAAGTATTCTGGAGAGTTCTCCACTTACAGAGAAAGTTGTAAGCATGTTGTGCATCAACTTCCCCATGTAGAACAGCTATAAAAATTGGAGAAAATATTAAAAAGCACCTAATTGAAGGCAAGAGAGAGCAGTAAGGAAAAATCCCAAGGCAGTAAGAAGTTGAAAGACCATGACTGCAGAGAGAGGGAAGTGCAGAAATATAAGCCTGATGTTTGATATCGCATTCTTCCTTGAGGAATCTGCTGGTTTTCAAATGATGGTCGAAAAGCTGAGGACAGCTTTCAGAAATCTATGGGAACAGAGAATAAGTTGAAGTTCAGGGCTTATCAAGAAAGAGGATCCTTGCTAGTCTAGGGGAAAAGATGATCCAGAAATTTACTGGCTTTCACAAAAATTGAGGCCCATATTCCCAGTGGACAACCGTTGGTCGGATGAAGGTAGTCTGCCCCTGTCTAATTGCCAAAAGCAAAAGCAAATCATCTTTTGAGGAAGATAACACTATTCATAGCTACAGGTGACTTTGCATGTTCATTCACGCTATTCAACAGAAAATTGCCTGGCATTCTGTGAAACAAGATAAAATGACCAAAAACCAGGAGAGGAACAAAAGAAACAGATCTATGGGAGACAGAGATATTGTGATTTTCAGTTACAGACATTAGAATAGTTGTGATTAATATGTTCATGATATTAGATGACAAATTGAAAATTTGAGTAAAGAACTGAAAACTGTAAAAAATAATGAAATGGAAAGTTGTGGGTCTGAAAAATACAACAAATAACATTAAGAACTCGAAAGTTTACTCAAATAGGATTTCGCTTAAATAGCCTATTAGTCATACCTGTTGAGAAGATGATTGAATGGAGGACAGACACCAGAATTAAAGATTAGACAAAATATCTAGCCTGAGGTACGTAGAGAAAAAATATGGAAAATACAGAAAAGAGCAAAAGAGGTACACGGAACATGGTGAAAAGTTCTAACATAGCTATTGTATAACCACAGTCCCAGAACGAGAGTAGGAAGCAGTATTTAAAGGGAGAATGACTGAGAAGTTTCCAAAGTTGATGAAAGACATCAAACCATTGATAAAAGGAATACTAAAAACCATGAACAAGACAAATAGAAAGAAAACCACAGGTAAACATAACATAAAATGGCTGAAAACCAAAGACAAAGAGGAATTTTTACAAATAGTTACAAAAAATTGATTACTTTCAAAGAAGCAACAGTGTAACAGTGACTTCTTAACAGAAATAATGGGAAATAGAAAAAAAATGGAATGAAATTATCAACATGCTAAAAAATAAACCTGCCAAACTAGAAATCTATATTTAACAAAAATATTCCTCAGAAGTAAAGGTAAAATAAAAACATTTCAGACAAACAAAAAGTAAGAAATTTGTTACCTGAATACCTGCACTATTAGAAATGCTAAAGACAGAAGAAAAAGAACTCCATATGGAAACACAGAGATGAAGGAGGGAATAAAAAGCAATGGAAAGAGTATCAGTTAAGTTAAAATGAACATTGACAGTCTAAAACCATATCATAATGTTTTGTATCCTTCAAGGTATAGTAGAATTCAAATATAGTACAACCATAGTATAAAAGGCAGGAGGGGGAGTTAAACTGTTAGTTATAGTCTTAGAAGTGGTCAAAGTAAAACTTTTGCACTAGATTTTTGTAAGTGAAGTACTCTCTAGAGTAGTTTCTAAAAGAATAGTGAAAGAATATATAACTAACAAGGTGATAGGGAAATGAAATAACAAAAATACTTAATAAAAAAAAAGGCAAGAAAGGAGAGAAAAAGAAACACAGAATAAGTGAGAAAGTAGAAAACAATGCTAAAAGGAACAATGTATACAAAATAAATCAGTAATTACTTATATGTAAATGGACAAAATATTCCAATTAAAAGACAAAGATTGTCAGACTGGATTACGTTCGTAAAACACTGCCTATAAAAGATATACTATAAATATAAACACACAGAAAGGTTGATAGTAAAAAGATGGGGAAAATACATGACGAAGATACTAACCAAAGAATATCAGACAGAGAAGACCTTAAGATAAGACACATTGCTAGAGCTGAAGAACATTTCACAATGATAGATCACTGATTATAAAAGACAATAGTGTGATTATCGTATGGGGGTTAAATATATGTAGAATTGAAGTGAATAAGTAAAGAAAGTTGAAAGGTTTTGAGATCATATCATTGTCTGGGAAGTGGAAAAAGTACTGATATATGTTGGACTGTCAATGAGTCACTGATTCATGTTATAATGTAACCATTATGAGAATATTAAAAGACTGCAAAACCAAAAGCTAACAGAGGAAGAAAATGATAATCCAAAAGAAAAGAGAGAAGGAGAGAAAGGAGAGAAAATAGAAGATAAAACAGGTAGGATAAGCAAAAACAGTACCATAATACATATTAAAAAATACAAGTAATTGTGTTAAAAGTAAAAGACGGAGTCTCTAATTAAAAGAATATAGGGGCGCCTGGGTGGCTCAGTCGGTTGAGTGTCTGACTTCAGCTCAGGTCACGATCTCACGGTTAGTGAGTTCAAGCCCCACACTGGGCTCGCTTGCTGCTGTCAGTGTGGAGCCTGCTTCAAATCCTTTCTCGTCCCCTCCCACTCTGGTGCTATCTCAAAAATAAATAAACATTAAAAAAAAAAGAATATAATAGTCGAAGTTGACAAAACTGAACTATATGCCACTTAAAGAAGACCCACTTTAAATATAAGGGCACAGAAAAATCAGAAGTATAGTACAGCATGGGGAAAAGAACATGCAAACTCCAACCAAAAGGAAGTTGGTTTAGCTGCACTAATATTAGAAAAAATAGTTGCAAGTATATAATGGCTAATAATATAGCTTCAAAAATATGGAACAAAAATGGACAGAACCAAAAGGAGAAATAGACAAACCTATAATAGTAACAGGAGACTGTGGGCATCTGGGGGGCTTAGCCGGTTAAGTGTCTGACTTCAGCCCAGGTCATGATCTTACAGTTTGTGGGTTCGAGGCCTGTGTCGGGCCCTGTGCTGACAGCTCAGAGCCTGGAGCCTGCTTCGGATTCTGTGTCTTCCTCTCTCACTGCCCCTCTCCTGCTCATGCTCTGTCTCTCAAAAATAAATAAACGTTAATAAAAAAATAAAAATAATAATAGGAGACTGTAATTCAACTCTCTAATAGCTAACAGAACAACCACACAAATATCAAGAAGGACACAGAAGATGTGAGCAACGTGTCTGCAGACTATGCCGAATACTGTAGCCGAGAGTGGGAGCATACACATCCTTATCAAATGCACAAGGGCAAAACAGACCTCATGCTGCTCTGTAAAGCCACTGAAAACACATTTCAAAGGATCTAAATCCTCCAGAGAATGTCCTTTGACTGTGATGGAATTAAGCTAAAAATTATCATCAGCAACAACAACAAAAACTAGGATATGTTCATATATTTGGAAATTAAACATTATACTTCTATTTTTTATTTATTATTATTTTTTAAATGTTTATTTATTTTTGAGAAAGAGAGAGACAGAGTGTGAGCAGGGGAGGGCACAGAGAGAGGAAGACACAGAATGTGAAGCAGGCTCCAGGCTCTGAGCTATCAGCACAGAGCCCGACGTGGGGCTTGAACTGAAGAGCTATGAGATCATGACCTGAGCCAAAGTTGGATGCTTAACTGACTGAGCCACCCAGGCACCCCAGCAGTGCACTTGTAAATGGGACTTGGGTCATAGAAGAAATCACAATTAGAAAATATCTTCACCTGGATGATTGTGAAAACAGACATATCAAAATTTATGAGATGCAGTAAAGTCATGCTTAGAGAGAAAATTATAGCCTTATATCCATATTAGAAATGAAGAAAGGCTGGAAATCAGTGCTCTAAATACTCATCACCAATAGTTGGAAAAAGAAAGAACAACATAATAAATCCAAAGAAATTTGAAAGAAAAGATAATAAAGATAAGAGAAGACATTAATACAATGGAAAATAAACATATAATAAAGAGATTTAACAATAACATAATTGGTTTTTTTGAGAAGATTAATAAAATCAGTAAGTCTCTAGAAAGCCTGAATAAGAGTGAAAATGAGAAGGCACAAATTATCAATACCAGGAATGAAGAGGGAGTATCATTACAGACTCGAAGTCATTAAGATAATAAAAAGAGAATAATATGAGCAACTTCTTGCCAATACATTTGGAAATATAGACAAAATGGGCAAATTCACTGTAAAACACAATATACTGAAACTAATACAGAGAGGAGCAGTCATATATCTATTAAAAAAGTTTAATCCCACACCAAAAAAATCACAGTCCCTGATTCACTGATGATTTCCTCCCAACATCTGAGGAAGAAACAATACCACTTTATTATTATTATTATTATTAATTGTTTTGAGAGAGAGAGAGGGCACAAGCAGGGCACCCCAGAAACACAAGTGGCACCCCAGAAACAAGACCGCTTTTATATAAACTCTTCCAGAGAATGAAACAGAAGAAATATTTCCTAACTCAAAAATCTGACAAGGGAATTAAAAGAAAGAAAAGTTATGGTCAGACTGCTTGCAAAATTTAGGTGCAAAATCTTCAACAGCAGAAGAAAACATGATCTATCCAACTGAAAATAGGAAAGAAAACACAGTCCATTGAAAACATGACATAAGAAAACAAAAGGCTTAATATGACAGATGTATGTGAGCTAATTCACCAATTAAGAGAAAGGGACTCATAGATTGAATTTTAAAATGTTACCATTATGTACAAAAAGACAAAGAAAGGTGAGAATAAAATAATAGGGGTGCCTGGGTGGCTCAGTCAGTTAAGTGTTCAACTTTTGATTTCAGCTCAGGTCCTGATCTCACAGTTGTGAGTTCGAGCCCTGAGTTGGGCTTCATGCTGGGCTTGGAGCCTGCTTAGGATTCTCTCTCTCCCTCTTCCTCTGCCCCTCCCCTGCTCACGTACTCCCCCCCACCCCACAAAAGAAGGAACAGTTAAAGATATACAAGACAAATGTGCTCCAAAAGAAATCTCAACACTGATCTAAATTTAAACCAAAAAAAGTCATAGAGGACAAAGAAAGAGATTATAGTCTGTTGAAAGTAAAACAAAAAATATATAGCCATCATAAACATATAAACACCTAACAAACAATTCGGCCTCAAAACCTCTCAAGGAAACTTACAAAACCACAGGGGAAAAACAGATCGGCAATTCTAATGGGAGATTCTGATGTGCTCCTTTCAGAAATGTGTAGATCAGGCAACCAGGCAAGCAGAGAAAAAGCACTGAAATGGAAGATCCAAACACAGCGGCCAACAAGCTCGGGCTGCCAGGTGCATAAAGAACTCCACGGCCAACAGAGAAAGGAGACACGCTTGGTCAAAAATGAAGCTTCGTTAAATACTGAGGGATTTAAAAAAAAAATACTGAGGGATTTTATATTACACAGATGATACTCATACCTATTCTAAAATACACTTAGAAAATAAGAAGAAGAAGATGAGAAATGGCATTTTAATTTTCTTACTCTTTTCTTCTTCCTTGATTTTAAAAATTTCTGCCTTTTATAAATTATCTTTATTGAATTACCTTTTTTTGTGTGTAGTGGATTGGTTGTTCTTTTTCTAACTTCTTGTGCTGAATACCTACCTGTTTTTAATGAGTTCTATTTTCTGATGAATGTATTTAGTCCTAAATTTCCCTCTCAGTACCTCTTGCTGCGTCCCACAAATGTTCACATGTTGTGTTTTTTATTGTTAATTTCTAAACATTTCTTAATTTTCTTTCTTTCTTTTTTAACATGGAGGTTTTTGATAGTATATTATTTTATTTACAATCTTATCAAGGGGCCTTTCCAAGACTGATGATGGCAGTGTTGTTCACTGCAAGAATGATCATCTCAACCCTTAGGACCTGAAGCTACAAAATGAATGCAGATCCCCACTTAACACCATAAGCTAAGTAAATTCCATAGGGATCAAACATTTCAATATGGCAAATTAAGTCCTAAAAGACAGAAAAACATAGGTGACTATTTATATGACTTGGGAGCAGGAAAGAGTTTTTAAAAGATAGTATCAAAGACAAGCACTACAAGGACTAATAGTATAAAATTAAAAATGTTTGAACATTAAAAAGAGTTAACATAATTAAGGGCCAATAAAAAACTGGGAGAAATGTTTGTTTTGTAACTGCCAAAGGGCTAATAAATTTATTATAGAAGTAGCTCCTGAAGAGTAATATGAAAAAAAAAGAATATCTTGATACAAATGGGAAAATGATATGAGCAGGTGATTCATGGAAGAAATGATCAAGGAGCAAATGAAAATTCAGCTTTCACTGATAATTAAGCAAATGCAATTAAGTGCATCAAGGGACTTTTTCACTCACCAAACTGCTAAAGTTAAACAAGACTGAAATATGTACTGTTGGCATGGGTGCAGGGTGAGGGGCACTCCGAGAGACTTCTCATGGAGAATAAATTATCATAACCTTTTTTGAAGGCATTTAGGAAATTGTTTAAATTAGTATATATGCATTCAGTAGAATTCCATCTGGTTATTTAAAATAATTTTGTAGAAGAATATTTAATTAAATGAAAATATGCCATAGAGGTCTTGGTAAATTTAAATTTATGCCAGATAGATAAGCAAGGAGAGGAGCTGGAATGATCTGTGTGGTGATGGACCATGTTTAGCTTCACACAGAGGGAAACATACAAATATTTTAGATATGTATGTATATACAGGCTAGCACACACACACATGCATCTCCTTGCTCTGTTGGCTGAAAGGGCTTAGAAGCAAAGACACCATCGTAGCAGAGAGAATGCCTTCCACGCAGATCTTGGCTTCTAATACCATTTTCCCATAAGAGCAAACAAGGCTCCTTGAGAAATGGCTCATTCTAGGACTGGGGCAGGAAACAGGCAGGATGAGCCTGGAGCGTCTCGTGCCAGAGAGTGAGGAAGTTATAAACACACACACACACACACACACACACACACAAGGTTAAGTCAAAGGGACACAGGAACCAACTGAAAGAGCTCCCAATGGCCGAGGCTGGAACAATTCAAGAATGAAAATAAAGTAGCTGAGTTATAACCCCAAGTAAAATAAATATCCACGAGTCCACTGATACAGTAAATGACTGGATAAATAAATAAGGGAGAAGAGATAGATTGCCTGTGCACAAGAATTCTAAATAATTTATGCGGATAACTCTGTCCTTTTTAAAAAAATTTTTTTTTAACATTTATTTATTTTTGAGACAGAGAGAGACAGAGCATGAATGGGGGAGGGGCAGAGAGAGAGGGAGACACAGAATTGGAAGCAGGCTCCAGGCTCGGAGCCATCAGCCCAGAGCCTGATGCGGGACTCAAACTCACGGACCGCAAGATCGTGACCTGAGCTGAAGTCGGACGCTCAACCGACTGAGCCACCCAGGCGCCCCAGATAACTCTGTCCTTAAGATGAAGCACAGCCCCCAACTCTGTGTGGACTGTGATTAGTGACTTGCTTTCAAAGGTACAGTGTGAAAAAGGGATAAAAGAACTTGACAGTCGAGAACCCCGAGAAACACCACTTTGGCCGGGAGACCATGGTCAACGTCACAGTACATTCACAGCACGTACTCCTGAGGTGATGTGATGAGAAGGACGCTTCACCTCTGTGGTCACCCTCCCCCAAAACCATGACCTCAGTCTAATCACAGGAAAAACATTGGACGAATCCTGAGAAACACTCTAGAAACACCTGACCAGCACTCTTCACACACATCAAGGTCATCAACAGCCAGACGTCTGAGAACTGCCACATTCTAGGGGAGCCTAGGGAGACAGGACCACTAGGTGTCATGGGGTGTCCTGGAGGGGGCCCCGGAACGGAAGGTGGGCGTTAGGGAAAAAACAAGGAAGTCTGAATAATGTATGCACTTTAGTTGATAATAACATATCAATATTGGATTCATTAATTGTGACCAATAATAGCGGGAGCGAGGCGTGGGATATATGGGAGCTCTTTGTACTATCTTTGCTGCTTTTATGTAAATCTAAAACCAAAAACTTATTTAAGGAATAAATAATTGTTGCAGGTTACAAAATAGCTTACATTTGAATCATAACTGTAGATAAACAGGTGGGGAAAAACCCAGAGGCAGTCTAGTGGGCTTATGGCTATTTGGTTCTTATTATTTTTGATATTTGGTATTTAAACTTGTCCTAACTAATGAACATTCTGAAGAAAAATTAGGTCTTAAAAACCACCCCACAGTAAATACTGAAGAACTGGTTACTTTCTTACCAGCGACGCGACAGAAGATATAGTGAAAGGGCTACACTCACAATAGCAATAAAAAAAAAACCAAATACCTGCTGATAATTTTGAGAAGAAATGTGCCAGATCTTTATGAAGGAAGGGAGGAAGGATACATGGAAGACGGGCCACCCTCCAGGACAGGAGGTGAGGCAGGGACAGATGTCAACCTCCCATGCTGAGCTTATGTGCAAGGACATCCAAGTACCAGTGGGATTTGGGGGTGAAAACTTTATAATATGATTCTAAAGTTCACCTGAAGAACAGCTCAAATGAGAATAGTCGAGAGGATGTTAATGAGAGTGGGCAATGAGGAGACACGGGTTGTGCTGGGCACGAAAGGTCACACTGACACGGATGTAGAAACAGAAGTCAGAAGAAAACAGAAAGCTCCAAACAGTCTTTGATGTGGCATTCCAAATCTTTGTAGGGAAATTATAGTTAAATGCCTACTTCACATCATACACAAAAATACAGACAAATAACATGAAACAAGATGTTGTGGAGGGATAAACATTTGTGGGGAGCGGAAGGGAAAGCCTAGACGGTTACCTGTGGCTCGTGGGCCTCGGCGGCATACGACAGGGGCAGGGCCATGGCTCACGGGCCTTGGCGTTCCACAGAGGTAAAGCTACAGGCACGGTGCAGACATTCCCAGACACTGCGCTCGGACTACCAGCTTGCCATGTTGGAAAAAATCAAATTAGACCTTTGCTTTTACGCATCAAAAAATAACAGAGTCAGAGCCCGGATGGATAAAAGCCAAAACATGAAAAGAAAAAAAAAAAAGCAAATCTTAAGTACAGTGACAGAAAACAAAGGAGAACACAGGTTTCCACAAATCGGAGAGTATTAATGCAAAGACTCACACACTACCACCACAAGAAATGAATGACAAAGTAGCCTACATCATAACCTTAAACTCCTGTGAGATAAAAAGCATCATGAACATTTCAAGAGACAATTAAAAACTATACACTGGGCACATAAAGAAGAAATAAGGTAATGCCCAGAATATGTAAAGAACCTCTACAAGTCATTAAGAAAAAATAGAAAACTGGGGGCCCCTGGGTGGCTCAGTCGGCTGAGCATCCAAGTCTTGATTTCGGCTCAGGTCATGATCTCATGGTTCGCGAGACAAAGTCCCGTGTTGGGCTGTGCTGAATGTGGAGCGTGCTTGGGATTTTCTCTCTCCCTTTCTCTCTGCCCTTCTCCCACGCTTGTGCACGCTCTCTCTCTCTCTCAAATTAAAATAATAGAAGACTGGGCAGAGGATATTAACAGATAATTTCTAGAAGTGGAAATGAGAATGGCTAGTTAAATTAATCCTGTAAAATGCAAATAAATATCACCTGGCCAAGATGAAGTCTGACGATACTTGCTGATGACAAAGACAGAGGGAAACGGCTAGAGCACGCAGTGGGGCAGCTGCCTCAGAGGGGACCAAGGGGGGAACCTGCCATCGAGCCCCTGGAAGCAGAGACAGAGCCTCGGCCAGAGCTGGACTTCCTGGGGGTCTCCATGCTGGCCCAAAGCCCCAGCCCATGGATGGGCCTTGGGACACACTTTCCAGGGAGGGGGCCCACAAGGGAGGCAGAGAACCAGTTTGACCTTGGAGAGAACCTGGTGCAGGCAGGAGGCAGCAGCCTCGGGCAGGGGCAGGGCCAGGCCATCCACTGCAGGCCCTGGATACGCTCAGATGCACAGAGCCAGTGCATCTGTAGACAAAGAGCGTGGGATTTCTCATGTCCTCACAAAGAGCGACGGAGGCACACATTTAAGTATATTTCCCTTAGTGGTTTGTTTGTTTTTTTTTTTTTTGTAAAATATACGTAACTTAAAATGAATCATTATAACCATGCCTAAGTGTAGAATTCAGTAGCACTGAGTACATTTACATCGTTGTGTAACCATCATATCAGTACAATTCATTCTCAAGAACCCTTTTATCATCCCGAACTGTATACCCATATTTCCATTCATTTTTTAACTTTTTAACAAAAATGTTGAGGGGCAGGGAGAGAGGGAGAGAGAGAGTCACAAGGTGCAGGGTGTGATCTCATCAGATTGTGACCTGAGCCGAAATCGACAGTCAGATGCTTAACTGACTGAACCACCCAGGCGCCTCGGTCATTTTAACTTTATAAAATTGTTAGGGAGAGTAACTAATTCTTTTAACTTTTTTTTTTTTTTTTTTTTACTATTGAGATATCGTTACATGCCATAAATTTCATGCTTTTTAGGTACAAAGTTCAGTGGTTTTTACTACAGTTCACACATGCCCGGTCAACCGTGCCTACTGTCTAATTCCAGAACACGCGCGTCACTCCAGAAAGAAACCCCATCCCTGGAATCAGTCACTCTCCCTTTCCTGCATGCCCCAACCCCTGGCCGCCAGTAATCTACTTCTGTTTCTGCACACTTGCCCGTTCTGGATAGTTCGCACACGTAGACGGAATCATGCACTGTGTGGTCCTCCGTGACGGGCTTCTTTCGCTCGGCGTGGTGCTCTTGAGGTCCATCCAAGCAGCGACCTGTGTCAGGACGTCACCCTGAGTGATACCCTGCTGGACGGACCACCACAGTTTACCTGCTCTGGCGATGGGCATTTGGGTGTTTCCACCCTCTGGCCACTGTGTGTGAGGCTGCTGTAAACACGCACCTGGAAGTTCCCACACGGACAGATACTCTCGTTTCTCTGGGGTGGAGACCTAGGAACAGAACTGCTAGATCACACGGTAACTTCATGAGTAACTCTTCTGAGGAGCTGCCGGACCGTTGTCCACAGCGGCTGCCCCGTTTTCGCCACCAGCGACGTATGTATGGAGGTCACTTTTCTCGCAGGAAAGCTGAAGTCAAGATCCGTCCTTAAGCTCTTTTTTCAAACTTCCTCTAGAAACCACTCCTGGAGCCCTTAGCAAAGAATTAAAACTCTCTGGACAGAGGCCCGTGCCGCCCCCAACCCTGATCCTAGCCATTCGGCCAGAGCGGCCCTGGTCGGGCCACATGGGGCGGTCCAGTCGCCTGTGAGGCCGCGGGAGGAAGCAGGGCCCTGGTGGCAGATGGGGTCCTCAGCTCGCGGACCAGGGCCGCCCATTCGCACAGCTCCCACCCGACCTGCACCCCAGCCCTCCTCCTTGCCCCCGCGCCCCTCCACACGCTCACGCCCACTCAGGGGAGGGGCGTGCCGGGGCTTCCAGGGAGGCAGGGTCGGAAATGTGCACAAGCAGGGCACTCGCACACACGCGCACCGTCACCTCCCTCCCAAGGGCAGTGAAAACAGCTATTGTCTCCTGAGAACCTGCCATGTCCTTGCCCCTTCAGGGCTCAGTCTCCTGAGCTCACCTGCTTGGCATCCCCCCCCCCCCCCCCCCCCCCCGGGGCCCCCGGGCTTCCCCCCCCCCCCCCCCCCCCCACCATGGGTGTGCCGGAGACTTTCAGGTTCCACAGGCTCAGGGCTGGGCTCTTGTTTCCTCCTGCTACACCCTCTTCTGGCTGCCCCTCACCATCCGCTCGGGCCTGACTCACCCCACTTCCCCAGATCCTAAACCTTGTCAATTCATCCCTGCAGCTCGGCCACCTCTCCCTGACTCTGGCCCGTCACCCTTACCCAGAGGACGCCATGACCCCTCTGCCCTAGAGCCTGCTCTCTGCTCAGCAGCCACAGCGAAAGCCAGTCCTTGGCTTCTAGTTAAACATGGCCGATTAGTCGTACACATCTCTGCTCCCTCCTGAGGTTCCACTAAAATAAAGCAAAGGAATTAAAATAAATCTACAAGAAAGAAGAGAACAGGAGAGGGGCTTCAGTAAGGGATTTCAGTTCCGCGTGTTCATAAAGATAGGGAGGGACAGCCCAGGGCAGGGGAGAAGTGGGGCTGAATGCAGGGGTGTGAATTCAGCGTTATGTATAGAATGGCCGAGCGCCTTCTCTCTGACTCCCCACCCATCACCCACCCCCCAGATACATTTAGTGTGAGTCTGGACAGGCATCTACACCCCGCCCCAGACAGAGGAGGAAGAGGAGGAGGAGGAGGAGGAGGAGGAAAGTGGATTCTCGAAAAAACAGATGACCCTACACAAGCGACCCCTGTCTCTGGGCGTGTCCCTGGTGTGCTGTGCCCAAGGGCCTGATGTCGTGAAGAGAAGTCTGTAGGCCGAGAGCCTCTGCTCACTGAACTAGGGGCTCTGAGCAAATGTTCCCGGCCTCCGTCTGAACTGCGGACAGACAACCACGTTTGTGGGTCGCCAGGGCCCCAGAAAACCCGAGCTCCAGGCCCCCCACGTCCCCAAAGCTGGTTCTGAGACAACTCTCCGACCTCCGAACCTGGCGGTGCGCTCGGTCCTGGGCTCCGGGGAGCGTCTGGAAGAAAGCGCGTGGTGGCGGCACAGCTCACTCTGGCTGCACAAAGTCCTCCGCAGGCTTCATTTCTTCAGCCGAAGTCATCTTGGTGCATCTGCCTTAGTTTACGATGCTAACTAAAGAAACTCCAGAGTCTGGCCTTAAAAATGCAAGTCTTTGTAATTTAACAAAAAGGGGCGCCTGGGTGGCTCAGTCGGTTAAGCGTCCGACTTCAGCTCAGGTCACGATCTCGCGGTCCCCGAGTTCGAGCCCCATGTGGGGCTCTGGGCTGATGGCTCAGAGCCTGGAGCCTGCTTCCGATTCTGTGTCTCCCTCTCTCTCTGACCCTCCCCCGTTCATGCTCTGTCTCTCTCTGTCTCAAAAATAAATAAATGTTAAAAAAAAATTAAAAAAGAAAAAAGGAGTCTAAGAAATAAATGATGCAGATGCCCCTTCTGCCCTGCAGCTGTGGAGGAAGAAACATCCTTCAAGACCCAGTTTGAAAACATCTTAAATGAGGAGCTCCACGCGAATACACCCCTGGCCTCCGGTGCAGGTGAAAACCGGCGCGAATATCCTTCCCTCCACCGTCGCTCCCAGTCTTCCCAGGGCGCTCGCAAGGCTCCCAGGCTTCCTACGCATGGCCTGTCAGGTCGTCTCCAAGCGCCCTGTAATTGCGATAGGTCGTCTCGTGTGGCATTTGTTTTGCCGGCAATGATGCAGACACAGGCGTGTCTGTGTTGCCAGCCCAGTAGACACAAGGCTCGACTGCTGAATGAGAAGAAGACCATGGTCGTCCTCTGCCAGGACACCCAGCACTGGCCAGCTAAAACCCGCGGCTTTGTCAGAGGATTACAGAACAGATCATTCAAGAGCCTGTTTTTCATTTAAATTAGTAGCTCTTTTATCATAGATTAACTTATATCTATATGCGGGTCTCTATCTCTGGACTGCATTTTTTCTATTGATCTATTCCATTTTGTACTCATACCATAATGTTTTAGTAACTGTGGCTTTATGACATACTTTAATATCTGCTAGGACTGGATCTTCCTTACTGCTCATCTTTAGTTTTTTTTTTCATGGTTATTATGGATTATTTTTACATTATAAACTGCAAGTGACTTTGTCTAGTTCCTAAAAAAATCCTATGGTGTATTTACTAGGACACTTCTCTATGTCGTGCATGAATGCACGGAGAAGACATCTTTTTTTTTTTTTTTTCATTTTTTTTAAAGGTGCAATTTATCTTCCACGAAGACATCTTTATAAAACTGAGATTTCCTATTTTCTTTTCTATTTTCATTTTATTCTTTTATCCAGATCTTGCACATTTTTTTTTTTTTTTTTTTTTTTTTTTTGTTAGGCTTATGCTAGTCGCATCTTTCCCACTGCACGTGTTCCTCCATCGCATTTTGTAGCCGGTTGCTGTCTACCGGGAAGCTGCTCCTGGCGTCCACTTGTGCCTGGTCGTCTCCAGGCCCTGGAGTGGAGGGCTTCTGAGGCAGGCAACCATGCCGTCTTCACAGAACAGTCCTTTGCCTTCTTCTCTCCAGTTGTGATGCTTCTCACTGCACAACCTCAACCAGATCAATCGGGGACGGTAGCAGCAACTGCAGCTGTCTTGTTCCTGGCTCGCACGGCAGGGGGGCGGGGGTGCTGGCTGAGGTTCGCTGGCTTGTGGCTGGTGAGTGTCGTCAGCCAGAGAAGGCCCAGAGGGGTCACATGGTGAGGCCGCATCCCAGCGAGATAAGGTGGAAGTTATTATAACAGTGGGTGTGGGCAGGAAAAAAGGCCTGAGCTGAGGTCACAGAGGGAAGAGGCCCTGAGGCACCCAAGGCCTGGCTGGGACCGGGGTGTGGGAAGGAGAAGGGGGGTGCAGGCCGGCCCCTGGAGGGACGGGGCCCCGGTGCGGACTGCAGACAGACTGCCACCAAGGACTGGAGTGGCTGGACTGGAGCTCGGCACTGAGGGGCACCCTGGCACAGCTACCCCACCGTGTCCTGAGGCTCCCCCACTCCGGGCACCTGGGCCTCACCTCTGACAGCCTCGAGATGCTCTGCACTCCAGGGCCTGGTGCCTTCACTCCGTCTGACGTGTCGCCACCCTCCCTTCCCTGCTGTACGTTTTCTTGCCTGAGAGCTTCATGGAAGCCTTCCTGACCACAGGCTAGGACAGGGCACTGCTCCATGCCCTCTCTGCAACCTGTACTTCTCCTTTATGATCTTCTAAAAATGTGATGAAATATTCAGTTGCGTTGCGTAAGGTCCATCTTCCCCACTGATGGCCTGTCTTCATGGCTGTATCAACATGATTGATGTTCACGTATTTGTTGAGTGGATGAATGGGATCATCTTGGAAGCTAGGCGTCCTTAGTCCCATTTTATAAATGAAAAAATCTCAGATCATACTTGTAGCCAAAGGCACAGCTGGACCTGGAGCCCAGGTGGACCGAGGGAAGGGAGGAGGGCATCCTGGGTACATGTGGATGATGGGAAGGGGCCCTGGAAAAGCATCAGGAATACTTTCACCCAGAGGCAGAAGGTGCAGGGTCCCCCGTGCACCTGCTCTCTTGTCCCAGAAGGAGATGACTTAGCTGACTTCTGAATTTAAAAGCAACAAGCCTGCTCAGCTCCAGCTCAGATGCAGGGCAACTTCTCCAGTATGGGGCTAGGTCCAATTTAGGAGCAGACAGGGGGGTCCGGTCCGTCTGACCACACTGCAAGCCATGCCCTCCACTCCAGCTTCATCAGAACAACGCCGTTCTCCTGATGTCCTTCTCCATGGGTTTCTGCGTGGCATTTCCCATTTCTACCTCCCTGAATCCCCGTGCTGCCCTGCGTCCTGAGGGATTGGACTCCAGCATCCCCTAGCTTCACCCTGGCAGATCTCAGAAGGTGAGAAGTGAGTGTTCCTGCTCCTCTTGGGGGAGCTGCGGCCCTGACTGCATCTGTGACCTTGCAGAGTCCGTCTCTGCCTCCAGGAAGACTGCCTAGATTCGGGACCCGCTCCTCCAAGCCCGTCCACTGGGGCTGGTGCACAGCGCTTCGCCCTGCCACATCTCTTTAACTGAAAATCACAATAGAGGCCCCACCAGTACAAGGCTCAGGAAGAGGAGGTGGGCATTTACTTCCTAAAACCCGAAGGGTTAAAAGCCACAGCTCTAGAATTGAACTCTCTAGACATGGCTTACGGTGCTTAGGCGGCAACTGTGTGACCTTGTCCGAGTTCCTTAAACCACCTTGGTCTCAGTTTATCCAAAAGATGGGGGAATAATATGATCACAGGCTTTTGCTGGTATTAAATGAGATGTCTTTAAAACAATACAAGGCAAACAGTAAGACTCCGTGAGTGTTATTCTTGTTGTCAAAGGGACAGAAGCAGGGAAGAAAGAGGGACAGAAGGGAGGGCACGCAAGCACAGGTAGTCAGAACAAAAGTAAGTTCTGCCAATGTTTCTTCCAAATCTCTAGCTCTGGAATAAACTATTCATTGCATTACATGTATTGAAATCCATGAAAGTTTAAGAATACTCTTAAGGTAGCATTATCCTAATTCTTCCCTCCTAGGTTTCCCCCTGTAAGGCATGCCTTGTGACTCTCTGTGTGTTGCCCACACTCTGGAGCAGAGATGCCCCTGGTGGGGCCAGAGTTTTGTGGCTGACATTTACCCTTCTGCCAGCGGTGCCCCCTCTGTATCCAGCACTAGTCTTCAGCCTCAAGGGGAAAGCAGTGAAAATGACCATGGTCATCAGGCACGCAGAGCCACTTTACTCTTTGACAAGAAGAAGTATTTAATAACCTGTTCCCACTGAAAGAGATGATTCTGCTCGTCAACAGGACATGGCTATCTTGCCGTGCTTATCAATCTACGTCACTACAGTGATGTTTTTGAGGATGTGTAACATTGGGAAGTTTTGAGGGCCGATAAAACACTGAATTATTTAAAAACTGCCAATGCCTGTAGGAATATTGGAAGGAATTGTGCCAGAGAACCAATCAACCTCTGAACAGAAGGGGCTGGAAGATCAGACAATACCATTTACCCAATGCCTGGGTCAGAAAAAAGAAAACAGAACTAATCATTTGAGAGGGGTCCTTTGCTTTCATTCATTGTTACAGCAGGACTTTCTTATGGAAGCACTACACAGAATCCAGGAAGAAATAATACTGTGTGGTAATCAAATGTTTAACAGTCCGTGTATCTCGAAACCAATTCCATAAACTGTATCTTAAAAGAGTAATAATATGACATCTTAATTACATATTTACTGAACTTCATTTAGAAATAAATTTCCCTTTGGGAAAAGCAATGACTGTTTCAGTGACTGAATAAATAAAATGTACAATGTATTTCTCTTTTCAGTTCTGTCAGTTTTTGCTATAAGCATTTTAAAGTTCTCTTTTTGGGTACCCAAAAAGAGGTTTAGGATGGTTATATCTTCTTGATGAATTTGTCTTTTATCATCCCAAAATGTCCCTCTTTATTTCCAGGAATGCTCTTTGTTTTGCAGTTGAAACGTCCCATCTTGGTATTTTAGTTTTATTTACATTGGCATTTTGTTCTCTGCCGGTCTTTCTTGAATTCCTCTGGGGGGGTCACATGTTTTTGAACAGCCCATTCTGTCTCCTGCATGGACTCCTAGGTATTGCTTTAGAGGCTGCCCTGTCCTAGAAATTCTAGCAGGTGTCGTACTGCCTTTCTCTACCACTCCGGTGCACGGGTGGTGTCAGGCCCTGGTACCAGCACAGTTCTGTGTGCGCCCCGTCCTGCCCATTGTACTTTTTATGTCTTATATCCTCCTTCTATGTTGTAAACTTAAAAAAACTGTTAAGAGACTTTCCAAGAATTCAAAACCACATATAAATTGGATCTAGAACTACATAAGACAAACAAAATAAACGAGGCAAAACGAAGTGAAGCATATTTTTATATCTACCCTCACTGTCACGGGTGGTCTTCCTCCTGCCTGGGCTCCTGGCCCATGTGGCCTCCTTTCTCTTCACCCTGAAGAGCGGCTTCTGGCATTTCAAACAGTGCAGGTCTATGGAGACACATTGGTTCAGAGTCTGTAAATCTGAAATGGTCTTTATTTTGCCTCGCTTTTTGGAAGATGTTTTTCTGGATACGGAAATCTAGATGGACATTTTCAGCACGGCAAGGATGTTATTCCATCGTCTTCTGGGCTCCGCTGTTTCTGGGAAAAGTCAGCCGTAATTCGTACTGATCTTTGTGTATCCTGTTTCTTCCTCTGCGGCTTTCAAGGTTTTCTCTTTATCTTTGGGAGTTTGGCTTTAATGTGCCTAATGTGTAGTTCTCTTTTTGTTTAACTTATTAGGGATTTGTTGAGCTTTCTGGATATGCAGATTGATCTCTTCAATCAATTTTGGAAAATGTTACCTTCAAAAACTTTTTTACTCCATTCTCTCTCTGTCCTCCTTGTGAGATACCAAATGTACACAGGTTAAAACATATTGTCCCACATAGCTTGGATTCTCTGGTTGGTTGGGTGGTTTTCACTTTTTTCCTCTTTGTATTTCATTTGGGACACTTCCTACCGGCCTGTCTTCAAGTTGATGATTCTTTCCTATGCTGGGTCCAGTCTGCTCTGAGGCTATCTGATGGATTCTCGGTTTTGATGTTGTCTTTTTCATCTTTTACAATACTATTTGAGTCCTTTCTATAGTTTTCACATTTCTATTGAAAAATCTCTTAACACATATTGTCTACTTCTTCATTTAGATACTTTGGCATTTAAAGAATTTTTTTTTGATTAGAGAGAGAGAGAGAGAGCGCATGTGCAAGCGGGAGAGAGGGGCAGAGGTAGAGAGGGAGAGTCTTAAGAAGGTCCTATGCTCGGTGCAGTGCCTGACATGGGGCTTGATCTCACAATCATGAGATCATGACCTGAGCCAAAATCAAGAGTCAGACACTTAACTGACTGAGCCACCCAGGTGCCCCTTTACTTCTAGCTCTTAAAATTTTTTATTATTTGCTAGACATTTTACATACAAGGACGGTAGAGACCGAAGCAAATATTTACATCCTGAAAAGGACACACCAATTTTTACATCAGGTCACTAGAGCTGAGAGCAAAGTCAATTTGATCTGTGGGTTGGGCTGGGTCTGGGTTTTATTGAAACTTTGGTTTGATTCGGTTCACTATTGGCTTGAAACGTCTTGAAAGTGGGATTAGAAATGTCCCTTCTATGGGGTCTGGAGTCTGAGAACTGGCACAATTGCCAGTATTTCTTTGGGCTTTACAGGTACACCGTCAGTGTTTCAGACCATAGGTGACCTTTCTCTGTGTTACAAACCAGCCTCCAGCTTTTTGGGTTGCTGGGAGCTTTGCTTTGTCTCGAGTCTCAGCCCAGCTTTCTACACTGCAGGGGAGCTCTCCTGTACCAGAATGCCTGCCAGGGGTGGTGGGCTCTCTCAGTATTCTTCCCTGACCTAGCCCTTGGCAGCTGCAGGTCTGGGACACCGTGGATTGACTCCTTTCAGTTGCCCTGCCTGCCCGACTTTGATATCTGCCCCTGGACGCTCTGTAAAGACTCATGGAAAAGAGTTGGTAAGTGATAGGATCTGGAGCTGAGGCTCTTTAGAACTCTGTCACACCAGCCCACAACTAATTAAGCTCAGCTGATCTCTTCCTCCCTGCTGTAAGACAGTCCTCCTCCACTGCCACTCCACCAGCGATGGGAGAAGCAATGGGTTTCTTCTTTCCTGTGAAGGGCTCATCACTGTCTGGAGCTCTGTTCACTTAGTTGTATCCTCAGCTCTCTGGTAAATTTAGAAAAACTGATGTTGTAATTTATTTATCTCGGTTTTATTGTTAGGGTTAGAGCAATGGTCTCTTGTGTTTTTTTGTTTTTGTTGTTTACATCTTAACTAAAAATTCATCCTTTAATATTCTCATGAACTACAACCCAAAAAATAGCCCCACTAAGATAGGCACATGTTAGGACATCTAATCAGTATAGGATGAGGTATGCATCAGGAGAAAGGTGCAGAGGTCATGCTAACTCTTAGGGGGACGTGGCCTATAAACCTGGCTCCTCCATTATGTGGCAGTGTGACCCAAGACCCTAAACCACAAGGTTGCAAGAGGTTCTTCAGCACTGTTAGTGGCAACCCAACAGAGACCCCAAAGTTGTTCTTGGCCTTCCAGGCACAGAAAATCTCAGGTGGTCACGGAAAGTAGGTCCGGAGTGTCTGGAACACGCATATAATTCTCTGTGACACTAGTCTGCTTACTCAGAGATTACTGATGCCTAGTATAAACTCATTAATGAAGCTGACAGAATTGAGATGTAATTTCATCTTTAACGGAGGCATGCCTAAATCATGGCAAAACAAATGGTTGCACCTGGGCTGTGTGGCGAGCACGGGCCAAGCTATGTCCAGAGGCCTCCACGGACAAGGGCTAGTTCTGTTTGTGTAGTATGTCCATCGTGGGTCAGGAGAGGCTCTGCCCCATGTGATCCACATCCTGTGAGTCAGGAGTATATCCCAGCCCATATCAGGCACAGCGGTGGCTCTCGTGGCAGAGGAAGAAGAGAATATGGAGAACCACGTGTTGGCTCTGAAGATTTATACCCATTGGTGACAAACACAACATCATTTCCATTCCCACGCCACTGGCTGAAGCAAGTCAGTAGCCAAGACTGAGTCCACGGGCAAGGAAGCATACTCTCCCTCTCGGGAGGAAGACAAATAGTTTTGAATAATAATACATTGTACCGCAGTCCACCCTCCTGGTCAGACATATTTGCTCTCTTCCCTGTTGCCAAGGGTGACCGTTCAAAGTCCCATCTGACAGGGCATCAGGGTTTTTGTGATCATCTCCAGATCGGGTCTTACGTGGCTCCTCTTGCTCTGCAGGCTGATGGGCTACCTGTCCCACCAGGTGTGTGATGTGCCACAGCCGGGAAGGGCAGGGTGACCACAATAAGTACACCCATCTGGATGAGGGGGGAGTGTGAAATGCACAGCAGTCAGCGGTCCACAGCATTGTCATTGGGCAGGTGCTGCCCTTCTCTGGGAGTGGAAGAGGGTCCTCAATTAGACCCTGAATCTGTTCCCTGGGAATGTATTCCTAGTTCATTGTTCTGTGTGTCCTTTTATCCACTTCCTGGGATTTCCTTTTCTGTTATATTTCTTGGCTACATGTAAGAGGGCACTGAGAAATTTTCTTTCCCAGGGGGATGAGCGTATATCCCAGACTGTTGCTTCCCATAGAAGATGTGGGGCCCGCGGGTTTAAATCTCAAACCATCACCACCTCTTTTTACTCCTGACTGGTGGTCCTCGGGGAAGTACAACTTTCAGAAACATAATCAGTTCTGTTTGACTTCGTTCAGTTCCATGTGCCAACAGACCCACTCATAATTCATTTGGAGATGTATCCTCTCTCTAGACTTTACTGCAGGTGCCTTGGCTTTACCAGGAGTTTGTGGGAAAGCCACTGCTAGTCTCTTTGTTTTTTTTTTTTTGGAGTTATGTGGTCTAACTAAAACCTTATGGGTGCCATCTTGATTCTCTCAGAGATGTTAACAGTAGGCATTAAGGCCACATCTTTCATTTGTTAAAGACGGTGTTTTAATTGGCCTTTGTTGCTCAAAGCCCTTTTCAGATTAATCTCCCACTGGTTGGAGAGGAGAATCATTTCTGTATTCAAATGCCCAAGACTCCAATTTTCTGGAATCTCTATTCCCTTTCATGCCTCCTTGTACACTGGCCAATTCTCTTGTTTCTTAAGCACCTTGTTGCATGCAGCAAAAGTGACCAGAACACGTTTTAGTTCTGTTGGCCACTCGGCCTAAAGCCTCAGGTAATTAGATGTTATTTGCCTCACAAATTATCACAAAAGACAATTTCACCAAATGTTATGCCATTTACCAAATGCCGTCCTCCAGCCTCCAGTAGATGACTCCTCACTGCCTGCCACCTCCCTGTGAAGCCAGTGCTACGTGATTTAGGATTCCTTATACAACCTCTTACTCTGGCACCAAGTCCTATAGATACTATTAGACCAAGTGATGCTGCCATTATAAATTACTCCAAAATCTTACGGCCTACAGCAAGAATAGTTTATCTTTCGGTCTCACTACGTCTTCCTTCCAGGCCGGTCCACCATGTATAATGCAGGGTGATGGAGAAGCCTCTGTCAATGTTGCCAGCTATGGTGACAGAGACAAAAGAAATCAAGAGGAGGCATGTGCACTTTATTAAAGCCTTAGCTTAGGAGCAACACAGGTCACTTTTGCTTACATTTTATTAGCTAGAGAAAGTCACAGGCCCAAGTCTGTCATCTGCTGGGTAGCGAAGCACCACCTTCCCCCAGAGAAGGGAAGCGGCCTGCAATACTATCTACCACACTCACCTTATGAGAGACTATCTCAAAAGAGCACCCCAAAAAATCTTAAGATGAAAAACTAATATATTCTGCAGTGAAAAATTCTTTTTTAAGTTTCACTCTGAAAATGTTGAGTTGAATGCATAGCCAAAAAGGAAAACTTTTACCTACATTTTGTAAAGCTTTTAGGAAACCACCTAACCGGGCAAATGTGTAATGATTACTGTACTGTGGCATCTTCCTATATGTGAACCAGACATTTACCATGTTGGGTCTTCCGTTCCCTGCATACAGTGTGTCTCCCCACTTGCTAGGTCCTCTTGGACTTCTCTCACTGGCACGGTGAAATCTCAGACATGCGGCTCCTGTACATACTTTGTTAGCTGAGTACTTAAGTTTTTCTTATCTTTGGATGCTACGGATAGTACTCCATTATCTTTGGAGTGATTTTAAATTATATTGTCTGTTAGTTTAAGAGAGCAAGCGTGAGCTGGAGAGAGGCAGAGGGAGAGAGAGAGAATCTTAAGCAGGCTCCATGCTGAGCGATGCAGGGCCTATCTTGGACCCGCAGTTCAGAACGGCTGTGTCTTCCATGAGCATTTGAAAATGCTGAAGCTGGCCGCAGCAGCTCTAAGGTCTGACCTCGCTCCGATGTGACTCCATGGGCAGGTTCCAGCTCTCAGGCTCTCTGGCTCTGATTGATCAAATTGCAGCTTTATAGAGGATTTCTAAGATTTGTTCCCAGTCTCCATTTTATGTGTAATATATATATTTGATAAAAGGTTTTTCAAGGAAATTGTTAGTCTTTGAAAATGTTACTAAATATTCCAGAATATAATATCAACTTGCCCATTTGCTCTCTGAGTTTCAAACAATAGGACATTTGCATGAAACAAACATTTTTAAGAGTAGATTTGATCTTGCAGCTTTTTACCATGTGCTATTCTAGTCCTCTGTTTGGAACATAAAAGTCATTTCCACAGCAACTAATTATAGTATAAGTCACAAGCACTGCTTTATTACCACTGGTGGGGAATTAGAAGCGACCATCGTGCAAATATTAAAAGCCTCTTAGTTTTGAAGCTCTCTCAAAAACTAATACAAGCTAATCAAATGCAGAAAAGACACGTACAAGATCCAACGTAGACATGAACTTCTCAGGTTGGCTTTATGGGCAATCAGCTTAACATGAATCTGAAGAGAATTATTTTCTGCCCAGCACTTCGTACCTTTTTTGAAAATCAGCTGAGCATATTTGTGTGGGTCTGTCTCTGGCTTCTCTTTCCTGCTGGTCTCTGCTAACATCCCACTCTCTTGATTTCCGTATGTCATATCTTACTATCGGCTAGTGATTCCTCCTACTTTATTCTTGGTCAACATTGTTTTAGCTATTCCAGGGCCTTGGCCTTTTCACATAAATCTTAGACTAAGTGTAGTTACATCTACAAAACACTTTCTTGGATTTTAATAGGGATTGAATTAAGCCTATGGATGAATCTAGAGAGACCAGACACATTTACTATGTTGGGTCTTCCGTTCCACGCATAGGGTGTCTCCCCACTTGCTAGGTGCTCTTGGACTTCTCTCACTGGCACGGTGAAATCTCAGACATGCGGCTCCTGTACATACTTTGTTAGCTGAGTACTTAAGTTTTTCTTATCTTTGGATACTATGGATACTACTCCCTTATCTTTGGAGAGATTATTTTAATTGTTTCTTTGGACTGATTTTAAATGGTATTGTGTTCGTTTGTTAGTTTAAGAGAGTGAGTACGAGCCAGGGAGAGGAGGGGGAGAGGGGGAGAGAGAGAGAGAGAGAGAGAGAGAGAGAGAGAGAGAAACTTAAGTAGGCTCCATGCTCAGCATGGAGCCCGATTTGGGGCTCAATCTCATGACCCTGGGATTATGACCTGAGCTGAAATCAAGGGTCAGATGCTCAAGTGACTGAGCTACCCAGGCACCCCAGTACTGTGTTTTTAATTTGATTTTCTGCATGTTGTCAATTTATAGAAATGTAATTGGATTTTATATGTTGATATTGTGTCTTGTGACCTTGCTGAACTTACTAGTTCTAAGAGTTAAAAAAATTCTTTTCTAGTATGTTCTTTGGGACTTCTATACAGACAATGATGTCATCTGCAAATACAGTTTTATTTCTCCCTTTCCAATCTGTGTACCATTATTTCTTTTTTCTTGTCTTATTCAATGGCTAGAACTTCAACATTCAATAATAACAAGCTGTCCCTGATCTTAGAGGGAATGCATTCAGCTTTTCACCATCAAATGCTGTTAGCTACAGGTTTTTTGGAAGATGCTCTTTATCAAGTTGAGGGAGTTCACTTCTTTTTCTAACTTCCTGAGAGTTTTTATCATGAATGGATGTTGGATTTTGTCAAATGCTTCATCTGAGTCAACAGATATAATCACATTATTTTTATTCTTTAGTTTAATCACATAGTGAATTATATTAATTGATTTCCAAATGTTTAACCAGTCTTGCCTACCTGGAATAAATCCCACTTGAACATGGTGAATAATTATTTTTATACATTGTTGGATTTGGCCCGCTGATAATTTGTTGAGGATTTTAGCACCTAAGTTTGTGAGGGATATTGAACTGTAGAGGGTTTGAGTTTTTTTGTTTATTTTGTTTTTACTCTCTTTGGTTTAAGCGTTAGGGTAATACTGGCTTCACAGTATTGGGAAGTGTTCTTATATTTTCTAGAAGACATTATATACAGTTAGGTGTTTAATTCTTCTTTAAATGTTTGATAAAATACTCCAGGGAAGCCATCTGGACCTAGGGGCTTTTTTTTTTTTTTAATTTAATTTTTTTATTTTTTTAAATTTACATCCAAATTAGTTAGCATATAGTGCAACAATGATTTCAGGAGTAGATTCTTTAGGGGCTTATTTTTAAGAAACTTATAAATTACAAGTTCAATATCTTTAATGATTATACGACTATTCAGATTATCTACTTCATCTCAGTTGGGGTTTGGTAGTTCGTGGTTTTGAAGAAATTGGTCCATTTCTCCCAAATTGTTGAATGTTTTTAGCACAAAGTCATTTGTTATACTCCCTTCTTACCCTTTGGATGTCTGCTGGATTTGTATTAATATCCTTTATCCCATTCCTGATACTGATGATTTGCATCCTGTTTTTATTTTTGTCAGTTTACCAATTTTATTGATTTTTCAAAGAATCAGCTTTTTTTTTCATATTTATTTTTGAGAGAGAGCAAAAAAGCGAGAGTGTGAGTGAGGGACGGCGTCAGCCTATTGTCAGCACAGAGCCTGACGCGGGACTTGAACTCAGGAACCGCGAGATCATGATCTGAGCTGAAGTCGGATGTTTCACTGACTGAGCCACCCAGGCGTCCCTCAAAGAATCAGTGTTTGTTTCATTGGTCTTCTCTGCTGTTTTCCTAGTTTCAATTCTATTGATTTCTGCTCTTATCTTTATTAGTTCTTTCCTTGTCCTTGTTTTCCATACCTTTGGAGAAAGGGCAGGGGTGAAACTAAATCTATGACATGCTAAAAAAAAACCGCTGTGTTATATCCTAACCGAAGGGAGAGTGAGGCGGAAGAAAGGACATTCGGGAGGAAGACGGTGAGCACTTGTGCTCAAGGTGCAGAGGAGGGAAGAGAGGCAAAGATCAGGCACCCGAAGAGGCGCTCAGCACTGTCAGTCATCAGGGGACGTGAGCCAGAACCACAGCGAGACAGCACCTCACACCCACCAGGACAGCGAGGACCCAACAGACAGACAATAAAAGGTATCGGCGAGAACACGGGTAGAGCGGGAGCCCATGCGCTTAGGAGAATGGAAAGTAGGATCGCTACCTTGTTCCTCCAAAACGTAAATACAGTTGCCACTGAATTGTACGTTTTGAAATGGTTGAAAATGGTTGAGATGGTAAATCTTACATTATTGTATTTTACCACAAGAAACAAAAGTTAAACAGAGAATCGCTGTAGGGCCCGGCGATTCTGTCAGGTTAGAAATGAAAACACGTGTGCACACGAAACTTATACGTGGACGCTCGCACCATTATTATTCGTCACAGCCAGAAAAACCCACACAACGCCCGCCAGCTGTGAGTGGGTAAACAAACGGAAGATTATTTGCTTGTTTAAACCGAAACATAGACGATACACTATTCCATGTAAAGGGATATTATTCAGCCATAAAAAGGGAATGACGTGCTGATACTCGCTACCAGGAGGATAAACCTTAAAAATATGATGTCTGGTGAAAGAAGCCAGACACGGGAGACCACGTATCGTATGGTTCCATGAATGTGAAACATCCAGAACAGACGAGTGTAGAGACAGAAGGTAGACTAGTGGTTTCCGTGGGGGAGGAAGAATGGGGAGAGACAGGGATACAAGCACAGCTTCTCTCTGGAGGGGTGGAAACGTTCTGGAACTAGGCAGTGGCAATGGTTGCAAAATCTTGTGAATGTACTAAAAACTGCTGAATTGTACACCTTAAAAGGGTGAGTTTCATGGTAGGTAAATTATATCCCAATTTTAAAAAGAACAGACGGGGCAAACCAAGGAGAAGGGCATCTCCCGACGCAGCGGGCCGGGAGAGAGCACGGGACTCGGAGGGGCCGGGGGCCAGTGACAGAGCCGCAGAGCCTTTGAGCTGGGGACTGCAGGTGGGGAGTGCCCGAGCCCACTCGTACTGTGGACCTCAGCGCCAACTGCACCCTGAAGGATGGTAATAATTGTCCTGGATGGAGGAGTTCTGGGCTTCAAATTGGAAGAAGAAACGCCTAAGGAGGTAAAGGGAAAGTTTATTCAAAAAAAACAAAGATGAGCCAGCAGTGAGGAAGAACAAGGAGTAAGCGTAGACTTCTTTTGTACCTAAACAGTAACTGAGGGCTTCATTGGGGTTGAAAATAGGGCTTCCCTGAAGCCACCCTAGACGGTCGTTGTTGTTGTTGCTCTCAGTAGAGGGGAAGGTGGAAGTCGACAAGGGGAATCTAACACTGCTAGAGTAAAAATGGAAAATAAAGAGCCTGTGGATGAGGACTTCCATGTAAAGTTGTACTGGTTGTGCACTGCACAACTCTAGGAGGTGCCGCTCACAATGATGTGTAAATGAGTGGCATTGCCTAGAGATATGCAATGCACAGTCCTGATCTTGGCAATAGAGGATGCTTCCTCTTTTCAGACGGGAACTCTGAAGACTGGGAGAAGGGCACACATTGACACTGAGGCGGAGTGGGAGGGAGTTCAGGGGCTCATCTCATGTCTGAAGGCTTCTTTGTCATTCAAGTAAAAGGTGAGGTTTTCTTTCAAGATTAGAGAGAAGAGTAGACGTTTGTGGCAAGTCTAAAAACATTTGGAGCAGCCAATGAGTAGAGACTAGAAAAGGTCCTTCTCAGGTCAGATGACCCAAACTCATGGTGCTCTTACTCACCACCACTTAGTGGCTTCCTGCTGCACCCTGGGGGTGGGCAACAGGAGAGCAGAGAGTGGGATCACCAGGGCTGGAAACACCCACCAGGAAGGGGAGAAGTCGAGGGAGCGGCAAGTCCTCAGCGGGACAGCTGATGGGGCTCAGTGGGGAGGCGGGGATCCGTCCTTCCTCCACTGATCCAGTGGTCACCCAGCAGGGCCACAAGTGTGTGGCCTGGGGGTGAAGGGGGTGTGGAGGAGGAGTCTGGACTGCATCCTATGGAAGGACTCCCAGGAAGGGAGCGCAGACAGGAGAGGAGGGCTGGGCGGCCAGAGAGGAACCCAGGGCACAGTTTGGGGGGGAGGTGGGGTCTCGGGTCTCAGTATGAGGTGGCCCCGGAGGGGTGGCCAGTATGGGGGAGGCCCCGGCCTAGATGCTCCAGATGGTACAGGGGACCCAGGCCCGGTGGCCAGACTGCAGGTCGCTGCTGGGAGCTGGCTGAGGCCATGACCGCCTTGCCCTACTGGGGGGGGGGGGGGGGGCGCCATGCCCTCCCCGTCCCCTCCTCCGGCCTAATGCTCTGCTGTTCCGTGGATTTTGTGACCTCCCCCTCGGATGCCATCATGAGCCTAATTCCCACTCTTCAGAATCCAGCTCGGCGTATACTCCCTCCTCGTGTGTATACGAGAGTAATTTTCCTAATTTTTAAAATTCAAGTTAGGGTTGAAGTCTTGTGATGGTGGGGGCCTGGAGAGGAGATGCTTTCTGGCCAACAGGCTCCATGCTATTCCCTCATTCACCCAACAGACGCACACTGAGACTGCACACCTCGCGGGGCAGGCAGGGGGCAGGGCCCCCATAAAGGGACGCTGAGGCAGGGACATTCCAGCGGGACAGGCCAGATGGACACCATGGATATTTGTGGTGACAGGGAGGTCAGGTCCTCGAGGGAAGCCATGGGGCTGCACGAGGGGCTGTTGGGGAGTCACGGGGACACTCGGGGAAAGAGCTTCTCAAGTGAGGGAAGCAAAGGCCTGGGTGAGGCATGTACCTGGAGTGCCCGGTGGCTGTGGGGGCCCAGGTGGGGAGGGGTTGGTGCCCGTGCTGGATGGGGGGCCGGCCTCGCAGGGCTCACACGACTTCGGAAAGGACCGTGAAGTGGACAGAGAGGGAAGTACAGCGGCCTGAGCACCCCAGCCTTGGTGGAGCGGTGCCTCCAGGGGGGGGGACTCCTGAGGGGAGCCAGGCTGGGGGGGGAGGAGGCCCGAGGCAGGAGGGAAGGTGGAGCGAGCAGCTGCTGGGGGGGGGATGGAGAGCAGGGCGGTGGCCTTCCCGACAGGTGGCCACCCGGTGTCTCTCGCACCACATAGCAGCATCTCGGTTTAGCTCGAGGCAGGGCGTACCTGCCCCGGGGAAACTGAGTGCTCCTCCTTGTTCCGGAGAGGAGCTGCTACCTGCCTCCCTTGCAGCTACAGCCCTGCTCTGGAAAGGCTGCAAGGCAGCTGTGTGCAGCAGGGCCCAGGCGGGATTCCCTCCTGACAAGGGGAGCTCTGAGGGGGAGCCCCCACTTCCCTCTCTTCTCCTGAGAGAGGGGGCAGCAGGTACTTCACAATCGGGGCCAGGAAAAGCTGACAGCCCGGGGAACACAGACGCAGGCGTCTGAGACACTGTCCGACCGCCCAACAAAACCTGAGGCCGTCGCCCCCGGAATTCTCTGTGAGTGTAGGTCACCATCAGGCAGGGACCGTCCCTTGTGGCCTGAGGTGCTCGCGGCCTGATGGGGTGGGAGTGCGGAGACAAGGGCCCGTGCCCAGCACAGCGCACGCGCACCCCACGCACGTGTGGAGGGGGGCGGACTCCCACCCTGGACTCTTTAGTATCTCGGGTACATTCTCTAGCAAGGGGCTTCGTGTTTGGAGGCGAAGGGCATGGGTTCTTTCATAATTAGGGAAACTGGCATCCAGTTGTCTCCTCCTCCCTTCAAAGGGATCAACTACTACAGACACATAATTTCTTTCTTAAAAAATAGTCTTGGAATAACTTCAGGCTTTTGAAAACTCATGTCAGCATTCCTGCAGATCTGATAACATTGTGAGCTCATATATCTTACCACAGTGAAGTCAGGGTAGAAAATACATCATCTTTTTCAGATTCCCGGAATAGCTTCCAAAGTTCCGGATCCCCAGATAAGTGTGCAAGAATGTGCAATTCAATCTGTGAAAAGTCTGTGAGATAAGAGTCTACGCTAATTCGGAATCCACGAACAGCCTCTCGTCGTTGTACCTGCGGCCCAGCCCACCCTCAACTTTCCGTCCTCCCTGCGGCCTCTCCAGTGACATCCCCCCACCCATCTGCCAGGTTCCTTTGGCCTCAGGGCCACCGGCCATCCCTGTCTCCGCAAGTCTAAGTAAGAGACTCCCCCCGCCCGCCTCTGTGAGGCCAGCAGCGCCTCGTCTGTTTATTCTGTACGTCAGAAGTGTGGAAGGGCCTGCTGTGTGCCAGGCTGTGCGCTTGGCATTTGTTAGGGAACAGAACAGACCAGCCTTTCTCCGCGGAGCCTATGTTCCAGGAGCAGGAGACACTGTGAGTCGGAAGACGAGAAGTGGAAAAGACGGATCAAGAAAGGAGGTTGATGAGTGAGCAGGCCGTCGGTACACACGTCCCTGAGACAGTGATGTCTGAGCAAAGGCACAGAGGAGGTGAAGGAGGGAGCCAGAAGGTCTCTAGTGAAGAGGTTCCATGCTGGGCACGAGGTGGGGCTGGCCCACGTTGGAGGCCAGCACATCTGCAGCGAGTGAGCAAGGCAGGGAGCCAGGGTGATGAGGACAGATGGCAGAAAGGAGAGGCAGATGGAGTGGGGCTGTACAGGGGCATCTGGGGTCTAGAGAGGGTGAGGGACCCTGGGAGCAGATCTGCTTCTATTCACTATGCACAAGAAATCTCTCCGCGTAAATTTTTGCCTTAGGATTTATTTTAAAGAGTGAATTCTGTAAGTACTTCTGAAGTATCCGTCTCCAAACACACGAACTGTATGAGATGCATGAAGTGAGCTGCAGTGACACAGGGTGTCTCTCGGACATAGTCTGCCCGCACCTGCTGCCAGGAAGGTGTGGCCCTCGGGTGAGACCAACGTGCTCCTCGGGGAGACGGTGAGCCTTCCGCCTTCCGCACCTGAATTGTTATTTCAAGGGCACTTGGCGAATCTGGACACGAGCTTCTTCACAGCCAGTTGTCACGAAGTTTATTCAAATATCATTCCAAATTTAAGAGTCCAGATTTCTGACTGCTGAATATATTTATTAACATAATTTAGAAATATCACGGTACTGCTGAGAGTAAAGTGGATTTTCTGTTGTTAAAATTTTATGTTGTGTCTGGAATTCCTGGTGAGGAAAAGCTCAAAAACTACTGACTCTAGAACGTACTCCAGTTAAGAACGGTCTAGAGACTCCCTGAACCTCTCCGACCAGGAGACAGACTTTGGGGAAGTGCGGTCCTACGATGCACCAATACGATTTGAAGGGCGGCAGGAGGCAAAGTTGCTATGGTCACCTCCACGGTCCCGCTTAAGTGTGGCTTCGTGTATTTGAAAAGGACCCCTCGTCATGCTTCACTGTTTTGTGGGGACCCAGCAGAAGCAGCAGCTCCTGAAGCAGAGGGTACAGGACCCCAGGGGGAGGGGCCACAGAACCTTCTTTGCTCAGGTTTGAGCTTTTTCTTTTTTATAAATGTAACCAGCAGCATTACCATGGAAGAGCTCAAAAGAAAGGTGTTAGCATGCTTTTATAAACATTTCCAGTAGTTTTCAGACTTTAATAAAAGCCAGTTTTACTGTTTGTTTTTCTCCTCTATTGGGAAGCTGGTGAGGGAGAGATGGTGGGAGGGGAGCTGCTTTCCTTGTATAATTATCATCTATTT
Source organism: Panthera uncia (assembly GCF_023721935.1). Lineage (NCBI taxonomy): Eukaryota > Metazoa > Chordata > Mammalia > Carnivora > Felidae > Panthera > Panthera uncia. The sequence continues at coordinate 1,286,335 of NC_064811.1, forward strand.
TAACTCCCTAAAAGGGAGGTGCCATATCAGTTTATTTTTCAATGTGTACTTAAATCCTGGTCATGCAAATACAGAGAACTTCAGGAACCAAAGAAATTAGTTCTATAGAAAAGCAATTATATACACTTGTTTTTAGAAAATGTTACCCCAGACTTCAGCAAAGTAGAAAGAAATAGGTTACCTTTAAAATTCTGCAGTTTAGTGATCCGAATTGGGTGCTTGGAGATACCTTGAATATTCTGTGAATAAGAGGAGGACAGTTTTAGCTAAAATATCTACTCATAAATTAACCTGTATCATTTAATATTATTATTTATTATTGTTTTCATTTTTCTTAATGTTTATTTATTTTTGAGAGAGAGAGAGTGTGCGTGGGGGAGGGGCAGAGAGAGAGGGAGACACAGAATCTGAAGCAGGCTCCAGGCATCGAGCTGTCGGCACAGAACCCGACGTGGGGCTCGAACTCATGAGCTGTGAGACCATGACCTGAGTTGAAGTCAGACGCTCAACTGATTGAGCCACCCAGGTGCCCCTCTTGTTTATTATTTTTAAAGTAAGCTCTACACCCAATATGGGGCTTGGACCCATGGCCCCGAGATCAAGAGTCACACGCTCAATCGACTGAGCCAGGCAGGTGCCCCCAAATCTGGATCACTTAAAGGCATTTAAAATGCGTCATATTTTATCAAAATAGCTAGTGCCAATACATTATGCACAGGCATATTACTGCTCAACACAAGAGTCTAATACTGAAACATGACTCTGTTGAGTACACCACTAAGTATAGCTGCAAATATGAGAACAATTCTTTTTGATTCTAGCCTGTGCAGCCCTTATTGTAACTATACACAGTAATGCTGTTAGCAGCAGCCTAGATTACAAACTTAGTTAAAATTTTCTATATAACATGCTAAATGTGGATTTCTGTGAAGTCTGTATATTGCAGTTTCCCCTTAAAAACATATTTTAAGATGAAAATCCTGGTCTCTCCACCCTTGTCTGGTGCTCTTGGCACTCGGTACTGGCCTCAGTCTGGGCACGTGCAGCCACCCCGTGGCTGGTGGCCACTTTGTCCACATCCCCTGCAACAGCTTGCTAAGCACCTTCGCACCTTCACAGCTTGGACTGAACGGCCGCTGACTTCTAGCCTGTCACTGCCATTCAAACTGAGAACTTCTGGAGCAGTATCCTTTTGTGCTCGGTAGTACCTTCCACAGAGATACCCTGCTTTGCCTGTAATGGAACTCGCTGGGCACTGGTTGGTCTACACTCCCTGACTACTCTGGTGAGGCTGCTGGGCATCTCAGACCCTGTGATTCAGGCCCAGCAACCCCAGGAGGCAGATACCATCACCTCATTTTTTAAGGTGAGGATACTGAGGCCCAGAGGTATGAAGCTAGTGGCTCTCAAGTTTTCTGTACAACAGAATCACATGACATTTAAAAACAATACCAAATATTCACACGATAAGCTCAGTAACAGAATACAGACAACAGAAAACAAGAGCCAGTGAACTTAAAGACAGATCAATAGAAACTATCCAACATAGAGGAGAGAAGAAAAATGTTGGGGGAACATGAACAGAGGCGCAGGGACCTGTGGGATAATATCAAGAGTACAATATGATTGTGTTATTTTATTATTTAAAAAATTTTTAAATGTTTATTTTTGAGAGAGACAGAGAGACAGAGCATGAGTGGGGGGAGGGGCAGAGAGAGAGAGAGAGAGAGAGAGAGAGAGAGAGAATCGGAAGCAGGCTCCAGGCTCCGAGCTGTCAGCACAGAGCCCAATGCAGGGCTGGAACCCACGAATTGCGAGATCATGACCTGAGCCAAAGTCACATGCTAAACTGACTGAGTCACCCAGGGGCCCCTGATTGTGTTATTTTAGTCCCTGAAAAAGACTTGTGTATACACGCACACACACAAACCCTTAAGTAATGGCTAAAAATATCCCAGATTTAGTGAAAAACATGTTTTTCAGATTCAAGAAGCTGAACAACCTTAAATAAGATGAATTAAAAGAAAATCAGGCCTGGAAACATCACAAACTGCTGAAAACCAAAGATTAAAAACAAAGTTGAAAGCAGGCCAGGCAAAATGACACAGGACACGCAGAGGGGCGACCACGCGGGTGGCTGCAGGCCTCCCTGCTGGAGCCAGGCCCACGGACGACAGCGGGGCAGGACGTAGGTTCTGTCAACTCAGAACTGCTCTTCCGACAAACTGTGTCCTCCCGGAATGATGGCAAACTGAAGATACCCTTGGGCGAATAAAAACAAAGACAACGTGTCCTCTGGGCCTGCTCTGAAGGAGGTGCTAAGAAAGTTGTTCAGGCTGAAGGGGGAGGTCCCAAGGAAGCCTGGAACTTGAGAAATGAAGTGAGCAACAGAGAGGCTCAGGACCCGGAGAAGCGTAACAGACTATTTTTTCCCAAGCTCTTTAGAATATTTACTACTGTTCAAAGCAAACACTGTAACACTTTCTGGGGTGTTTATAGTGTGTGCAGACATATCGCATGGCGGCGATGACAGAAGATGGTGTTTGTAAGTCTTCCACAACTTATGGAAAGTGGTAAGATGTTCCATGCAAAAATACACTGAAAATTGATATGTATACTATAATTCGGTAGCCATGACTAAAAAATATTACACAACGAGATGTAGCAAAAAATCCAATATACAAATTGAAATGGAATTCTAAAAATTATTCAGTAATTCAAAGAAAGGTATGAAAGAGGGAACAGAAGAACAAAAACAGAAGGAACTAACAGAAAAACAAAATGGTGACCCAAACCCAACCATACCAGTAATCACACTCAATTTAAATATTTTAAACACACCAGTTAAAAACAGAGTTTGTTTGAGTGCACAAATATAAGACCCAACTATATACTGTCTACAAGAAATCTACTTTAATAAGATTTACATAGATTACAAGTAAATGGATGAAAGAAGATATATGCCATGCAAACACTGATTAGAAGACATCTGGAGTGGTTACATTAACATAAGACAATGCATCATTCAGAAGGGAAAATACCTGTATGAAGAAAACATCATGGAATGATAAAAAGGTAAATTTACAAAGAAATATAAATTCTAAATGTGCAGACATCTAACAACAGAACTTAAAAACACACAAAACAAGAACTGGTAGGCTTGCAACAAGAAACAGACAAATCCACAATTACATTACAGGTGTAAACGCCCCTCTATCAGTAGTATGTAGAAATGTGGAGATAAAATCAGCAAGGATACAGAAGACCTGAGCAACACTGTCAACCAGCTTGACCTGACTGACATTTATAGAACACTATGTCCATAGACAGAACACCTATTCTTTTCAAGTGCACCTGACACATTGGTCAAGATAGACAACACCATAGCTTGTAAAACAAGCAGATTTAGAAGAATTCAAATCATTCAAAGTGTGTTCTCTGGGCATAATAAAGGTAAACTAAGAATTATCTGGAAAATTCACAAATATTTGGACATTAAATAACATCTTAATTAGTCAGGAGTCAAAGTAGAAGTCTCAAGGGAACTTAGAAAATACATTGAATGGAGCACAGAAGAAAACACACAGTATCAGAATTCATGGCATGTAGCCAAAGCAGTACTTACAGGGAATTTTATAGCATGAAATGTTTATATTGGAGAAAAAGAAAGGCCTCAAGTCAATAATTTAAGCTTCTGCCTTGAGGGACTAGAAAGAGAAGAGCAAATTAATTCTAATGCAAGAAACAGATAACGGAGCTGAAATTAATGACATTTAAAACAGAAAAGCAATACAGCTGACCCTTGAAAACATGGGCTTAAACCGTGCAGACCCACATACACATGGGGTTTTTTGAAAAATACAGGACAGGACTGTAAATGTATTTTCTCTTCCTTGGGATTTTCTTAATGGCATTTTCTTTTCTCTAACTCACTTTATTGTATGAATATGGCACATTAATACAGAATATGTTGATCAACTATATCTGTTATTGGTTAGGCTTCTGGTCAACAGTAGGCTGTTTGGGGGAGTCAAAAGTCCTATGTAAATTTTCTACTGGGGGTCAGTGCCCCAACCCTTGTGTTGTACAGGAGTCAATTGTGCTGAAAAATCAGTGAAACCCAAACCTAGTTCTTGTAAAAGACCAATAAAAATGATAAACCTCTACCTAAACTGTTCAAGAAAAAAAAAAAGGGAGGTGAAAATGATCAATTTCAGGAATGAAAGGCAGATATCACCACCGAGCACACAGACACTAAGGACAATAAAGAAACTGTATGAGCACAATATGCCCATAAACTTGACAACTTAGATGAAGGGGGCGAGTTCCTTGAAACACACAAATTATCAAAATTCACTCAAGAAGAAACAGGAAATCTGGATAACCTACATCTATTAACAAAAATTGACTCTGTAGTTAAGAACATTTCCACAAATAAAATTCTAGGTCCAGAAAGTTTCGGTGGTGAATTCTACCAGTTATTTAAGGAATAAATAATATGAATTCTGCATGATCTCTACCAGAAAGTAAAAGAGAATACTTTCTAACTCATTTTATGAGGCCAGTAATATCCTAATAGCAAAACCAGACAAAGGCATTTCAAGAAGAGAAAACTACAAACCAATATCCCTCATGAATATAGCCAGAAACAATCCTAAACAAAATATTAGCAAATCAATTCAGCAATAGGACAATTGTCATGACCAAGTGGGGTTAATCCCACAAACCCCAGCCTTGGCTGGTTCAACATTTAAAAATCCATCAGTGTCATTCCCTATATGAATACATTGAAAAAAAATCATATGACCTTAATAGATGCAGAGAAAGCATTTGAAAAAAATTAAATATCCATTCATGATAAAAACTGCTCTTGGTAAACTAGAAATGGGAAGAAATTCTCTACCTTGACAAGGAGAATCTGTGACAAAACGTAAAATGAACCCTACCCCTGATGGTGGAAGACTGTCTCCTCTGGAGATGGGGGCAGGGCTCAGATGTCTGCTCACAGCATTCCAGTCAACACAACAGATGAAGTCTGAGCTAGTACAATAAGGCAAGAAAAAGAAAAGGCACATGGTATAAAGAAAGAAAGAAAACGGCCATTACTCACTGAAGATATGATTGTCTATTTAGAGGAACCCATGGAAACGACAAATAAGCTCCTTGGAACTAATAAATGAGCTGACCAAGGTAACAGGGAACAAAGCCAACAACATACAATCAATTATATGTCTACATATTACCAATGAACAATTGGGCATTGAGAGAAAATGAACGCCATTTATAACAGCACCCCAAAATACCTAGGTATAAATCAGTGTGTTGAAAACTACAAAGTCCTGATGAAAGCAATTAAAGCCCTAAATAAATGGAAAGATAAACCATGTTCTTTTTTTTTTTAGAAAAAATTTTTAATTTAATTTTAATTTTTTAATTTTTTTAAATTTACATCCAAGTTAGCATATAGTGTAACAATGATTTCAGGAGTAGATTCTTTAACGCCCCTTATCCATTTAGCCCATCTCTCCTCCCACAATCCCTCCAGTAACCCTCAGTTTGTTCTCCATATTTATGAGTCTCTTCTGTTTTGTCCCCCTCCCTGTTTTTATATTCTTTTTGCTTCCCTTCCCTTGTGTTCATCTGTTCTGTATCTCAAGGACTCATATTAGTGAAGTCATATAATATTCGTCTTTCTTTGACTAATTTTGCTTAGCATAATACCTTCTAGTTTCATCCACATAGTTGCAAATGGCAAGATTTCATTCTTTTTGATTGCCGAGAAATACTCCATTGTATATATATACCACATCTTCTTTATCCATTCATCCATCGATGGACATTTGGGCTCTTTCCATACTTTGCCTATTGTCAATAGCACTGCTATAAACGTGGGAGTGCATGTGTCCCTTCGAAACGGCATACCTGTATCCCATGGATAAATACCTAGTAGTGCAATTGCTGGGTCGTAGGGTAGTTCTATTGTTAATTTTTTGAGGAATCTCCATACTGCTTTCCAGAGTGGCTGCACCAGTTTGCATTCCCACCAGCAGTGCAAAAGGGATCCTCTTTCTCCGCATCCTTGCCAACATCTGTTGTTGCCTGAGTTATTAATGTTAGCCATTCTGATAGGTGTGAGGTGGTATCTCATTGTGGCTTTGATTTGTGGTTCCCTGATGATGGATGATGTTGAGCATTTTTTCATGTGTCTGTTGGCCATCTGGATGTCTTCTTTGGAGAAGTGTCTGTTCATGTCTTTGGCCCATTTCTTCACTGGGTTATTTGTTTTTTGGGTGTTGAGTTTCATAAGTTGTTTATAGATTTTGGATATTAACCCTTTGTCTGATATGTTGTTTGCAAATATCTTCTCCCATTCTGTCGGTTGCCTTGTTTGCTGATTGCTTCCTTCGCTGTGCAGAAGCTTTTTATCTTGATGAGGTCCCAACAGTTCATGTTTGCTTTTGTTTCCCTTGCCTCTGGAGACGTGTTGAGTAAGAAGTTGCTACAGCCAAGATCAAAGAGGCTTTTTCCTGCTTTCTCCTCGAGGGTTTTGATGGCTTCCTTCTTACATTTAGGTCTTTCATCCATTTTGAGTTTATTTTTGTGTCTGGTGTAAGAAAGTGGTCCAGGTTCATCCTTCTGCATGTCGCTGTCCAGTTTTCCCAGCACCACATGCTGAAGAGACTATCTTGATTCCATTGGATGTTCTTTCCTGCTTTGTCAAAGATTAGTTGGCCATACGTTTGTGGGTCCATTTCTGGGTTCTCTGTTCTGTTCCATTGATCTGAGTGTCTGTTTTTGTGACAGTACCATACTGTCTTGATGCTTACAGCTTTGTAACACAGCTTGAAGTCTGGGAAGATATACCATGTACTTGGATTAGAATACTCACTATTAAATGCCAATGACCCCCAAATTTATCTACAAGTTCAACACAATCCCAGTTGAAATCCCAGCAGGATATTATTTCATGGCCATCAACAAGCTATATTGTTCTATATAGTTCTATAATTCTATAATTATGCATCAGAGGTCTAAATGTAAAATGTAAAACTCTAAAACTTTTAGAAAAAAAGGCAACTGATGGAATGGGGAAAGATATTTGGAAATGACATATCGGATAAAGGGCTAGTATCTAAAATCTATAAGGAACTCACCAAACTCCACACCCGAAAAACAATCCAGTGAAGAAATGGGCAGAAGACATGAATAGACACGTTTCCAAAGAAGACATCCAGATGGCCAACTGACACATGAAAAGATGCTCAACGTCACTCATCATCAGGGAAATACAAATCAAAACCACACTGAGATACCACCTCACGCCTTTAGTCAGAGTGGCTAAAATGAACAAATCAGGAGACTAGAGATGCTGGAGAGGATGTGAAGAAACAGGAACCCTCTTGCACTGCTGGTGGGAATGCAAACTGGTGCAGCTGCTCTGGAAGAGTGTGGAAAAGTTTCCTCAAAAAATTAAAAATAGAACTACTCTATGACCCAGCAATAGCACTGCTAGGAATTTACCCAAGGGATACAGGAGTGCTGATGCATAGGGGCACATGCACCCCAATGTTTATAGCAGCACTTTCAACAGTAGTCAAATTATGGAAAGAGCCTAAATGTCCATCAACTGATGAATGGATAAAGAAGATGTGGCTTATATATACAGTGGAATAATACTTGGCAATGAGAAAGCATGAAATCCTGCCATTTGTAGCAACGTGGATGGAACTGGAAGGTATTATGCTAAGTGAAATAAGTCAGAGAAAGACAGATACCATATGTTTTCATTCATACGTGTATCTAGAGAAACTTAACAGAAGACCATGGGGGAGGGGAACGGGAAAAAAGAGGTTACAGAGAGGGAGGGAGGTAAGCCATAAGAGACTCTTCAATACTGAGAACAAACTGAGGGTTGATGGGGGGGGTGGGGGAGAGGGGAAAATGGGTGATGGGCATTGATGAGGGCACTTGTTGGGATGAGCACTGGGTGTTGTATGGAAACCAATTTGACAATAACTTATACTAAATAAACAAATAAATAAATAAATTCCAAAAATAATTAATGTAATACATCAAATTAGTAGAATAAAGGGAAAAAAAACCCACACAATAAAACATTAAGAGCATTTGATAAAATCCAACACTCATATGAAAATATCTCAACTAACTAGGGGGGAGAAAGAATATTCTCAACCTAAGAAAGAACACCTATAAAATTTACTCACTTTGAGTCATTTTAGTCATAGCTTGTATAAAAATAAGATGTGTTTTCTACCCAACAGAATGCCAAATCAGGACCAGGTCAGACTGTAACTGGTGCGCCCAGCCTAACCGCCCCTGGTGAGACGGTGTGGTGTCAGGGTCACCCAGCACACAAGCACACAATTCCTAATGTCATTCGTCCCAGGGCTCATAAAACATCAGCTTTACTGAAAATCGGTTTGCCCAAGGGAGAGAGAAACAAGTTTCCCATCTGTTCTGAGAAAGCAGTAATGTTAAGTTTAAATGGATTGTTTTTAGATGACTACAAAGGAAGCCTTTTAATAATTAAATGGCAATTTTTAAGTTTTACAATATAACAAATAACAGGATAAGAGAAACTTCACTAAATCCCTAACTTATAAATAGCATGCTTTGTTAAATACGCTCCTTCACAGAACACGATCCTGAGACGGGTGTCGGCCCACGCCAGGCTCTTTGTGGCCAATGTCTTTCCCATTGCTCTGCTGCTCCCGGTACCAGCCAGGTCTGCGAATGTCGGCTCGCGTACAAGGGTTCATGTTCACGAACGTATACCGGAAACGCCACAGAGCTTCTGCGCTGGCCTCTGTGATGAAAACAGCGATCGGACGGTCCCGTCGCCGGAGTCTCACACACAAATCAGTGCTCGCGCATCCGTCAAGGTGAGCAATGAGTGTGCACCCACGTGAGTCATCAAAGGCCAAGGGTGATCAAAGTGACCACGGTGGGGTTTGACAGCCAACAAGAGCCCGAAACATCTGGGAAGGAGTCAGACCCCATTTGGTGGCCATCTGCATGTGGGCAAAGCCTGGGGGCGGGACCCAGCACACCGAGGGTGTAGGTGGAAGCATGCTTGTGACATGCCCACGGTGGCACTCAAGTCAGACGTGACTAGCAGACCTGTTGTCAAAGACCAACACCAGATGTTAATACACAGGAGAAACCGCCTTTCTGAGGAAGAAGAGGAAAGAAATGACAAACTACTCGCAGATACCGTGTTGTCAGGTGGGGCTGGACTCCCTATGAATCTCCTCAGGTGACGAACTGGCACCCATGCTGACAGGAAACGGTAGTATCTGAGTGTCTGTGGTGTGAAAGGAAAAACCGGGACACTTGATTTGTTAGGGTCAAACATTATCGTTTGACATCAGCCAGTCCCCTCATGCTGACCACTCACTGAAGCAAGACTTTTTTTTTTTTTAAGTATAACTAACAATCAATGTTATATTAGTTTTAAGTGTGCAACATATTGCTTCAACAACTCTATACATTACTCAGTGCTCATCACGATAAATGTAGCCACCACCTGTCACCGTACGATGTTATGACATTTAGGACTCCACTCCCTGTGCTGTAATTTTTATAACTGGAGGCTGTACTCTTTTCTTTTTAATGTTTATTTTTGAGAGAGAGACAGAGACAGAGAGAGTGCGAGTGGGGGAGAGGCAGAGGGAGAGGGAGACACAGAATCGGAAGCAGGCTCCAGGCTCCGAGCCGTCAGCACAGAGTCCGACGCGGGGCTCGAACCCACGAACCGTGAGATCATGACCCGAGCCGAAGTCGGATGCTCAACCGACGGAGCCCCCCAGGCGCCCCTGTCCTCTTAAACCCCTTCATGTATTTCACACATCCCGCTCCCCTCCCCCCAGCTTCCCTCTGGCAACCACCAGTTTTGTGTATTTAAGTCTGTTTTTTTCTTTTTTGAGAGGTTAGTTCCTTTGTTTTTTAGGTTCCACCTATAAGTGAAATCATATGGTACTTGTCTTTATCTGACTTGTTTCACTTAGCTTAATACCTTCAAGGTCCGTCCATGTTGTTGCTAATGGGAAGATCTTTTTTCTGTCTGAGTCATGTTCCATTGCGCACATGCACCAAATCTTCTTTATCTACTCATCAGGCGATGGACACTTGGGCTGCTTCCATATCTTGGCTATTGTAAATAATGCTAAAATGAACACAGGGTTGCATGTGTCTTTTCAAGTTAGTGTTTTTGTTTTCTTTGGGTAAATACGCAGGAGCAGAATTACTGGATCATGCGGTATTTCAAATTTTAAGTTTTTGAATATCCATACTGTTTTCCACAGTGGCTATGCCAATTTACATTTCCACCAACAGTGCACGAGGGTTCCTTTCTCTCCACATCCTCATCAACGCTTGTTATTTCTTGTCTTTTTTGATTTTAGCCGTCCTGACAGGTGTGAGATGGTAGGTCCTGGTAGTTCTGATTTGCATCTCCCTGACGATGAGTTGAGTGTTGTTGAGTATCTTCTCGTGTGTGTGCTGGCAGTCTGTATATCTTCTTTGGTAAAATGTCTATTCAGGTTCTCCGTCCATTTTTTCTTGGATTATTTGTTTTCTTGGTGTTGAGTTGTATAAATTCCTTATACTTTAGGTATTATCCCTTTATTGGATATATTATTTGCACATATTTTCTCCCATTAACTAGGTTGCCTTTTCATTTTGCTGATGGTTTCCTTCACTGTGCAAAAGCTTTTTATTTTGGTGTAGTCCCAACAGTTTATTTTTGCTTTTGTTTCCTTTGCCTCAGGAGACTTATCTAGAAAAATGTTGTGACAGTTGATGTCAAAGAGATTACTGCCTGTGTTTTCTTCTAGGATATTTATGCTTTCAGGTCTCATGTTTAGGCCTTTAATCCATTTTGAGTTTATTTTTGTTTATTTTGTGATTCAGCTTTTGCATGTAGCTGTCCAGTTTTCCTAGCACAGTTTATTGAAGAGACTCTTTTCCCCACTGTGTATTCTTGCCTCCCTTGTCATAGATTAATTGACCATATAAATGTGGGTTTATTTCTGGGTTCCCTACCTGTTCCACTGGTCCATGTGTCTATTTTTGTGCCAGTACCATACTGTCTTATTACAACTTGGTAGTATATCCTTAAATCTGGGATTGTGATGCCTCCAGCTTTGTTCTTTCTCAAGATTGCTTTGGGTGTTTGGGTCTTTAGTGGTTCCATACAATTCTGGTATTATTGGTTCTAGTTCTGTAGAAAATACTATTGGTATTTTGATAAGGGTCACACTGACTCTGTAGATTGCTTGGGGGTACTATGGGTATTTTAACAGTATTAATTCTTTTTTTTAATTTTTTTTACATTTATTTATTTTTGATAGAGAGAGACACAGCACAAGTGGGGGAGGGGCAGAGAGAGAAGGAGACACAGAATCCGAAGCAGGCTCCAGGCTCCGAGCTGTCAGCACAGAGCCCGACGCGGGGTTCGAACTCACCAACTGCGAGATCATGACCTGAGCCGAAGTCAGACGCTTAACCGACTGAGCCACTCGGGCACCCCTTAACAGTATTAATTCTTTTAATCCGTGAGCATGGTATATCTTTCCATTTATTTGTGTCTTTGTGTCTTTAATTTCATCAATGTTACATAGTTTTTAGAGTATAGTCTTTCACTTCCTTTGTTAAGTTTATTCCTAGATTTTTTTTTTTTGTTTTTTTGGCTCAATTGTAAATCAGATTGTTTTTTAAATTTCTCTTTCTGCTACTTGGTTGTCAGTATATAAAATGCAACAGATTTCTATATGTAAATTTTTTATCCTGCAACTTTACTGAATTCAGTTATCAGTTCTAGCAGTTTTCTGGTGGAGTCTTTAGGGTTTTCTACAGGCAGTGTCATGTTATCTGCAAATAGGGAAAGTTTTACTTCTTCCTTACCGATTTGGACGCCTTTTACTTCTTTTTCTTCTTTTCTTGCTGTAGCTAGGACTTCCAGTACTCTGTTGAAGAAACATGCAGTGAAAATGTTAACTTCCTGGGTCCCCCTAACGTGCAGTAGTCTGGACCAGGCCCATGAGCCTCCTGAACACTCCAGAGCAGAATGCAGAGCAACCACATAGCAACATGACCATACATCAGAAGGACTGCTCTAAGTTTCCCAGACTATGGAAAGTAAAAGCAAATGGGGGCTTCATTCTCCTCTCCTAGGTTATAACTTTTTCTGCTTTAATGTGCACATCACAAGTGGTATGAAAATCACTTCCATGTCCCCGTATAAGCAAACACACAGGAAACACCCTGTGCTCTGCACCCAGCTCTCTTTTCTCAGCTTCCATCGACAGCTCTGGGCCCCATTCGTGGCTGCAGAGAAAAAGTGCTAGTAATAAAAACTGGGCACACCCTTAGCATTTGTTTTATGGTGAACTTTGGTATGCTTAACCAAATAAGAGAACTGATCTAGAAAAACTCCGTGTCAACAGCCTTTACTTCACATGCAGCAAAAGGCAAGGTGCAGAGGGGACATTTTAAGGCTACAATTTGGCATTTGTTAAAACGTCAGTCGTTTTAAGTGAAAGTGCCACGTGGGGAACAGTTTCAACTGGGGGAGAAGAGAGGTGCACGCAGGAGGTCATCTCCTGTCGCCCGTCTTCTCAGGCACCGTGTGGGCTTTGCCGATCGGCACCAGCAGTGATGTTCACTTTGGCCAAAGCTTCCAAACTTCAGATGCAACACCGAGGAGGCGGCAGAAATACAGTGACAATGATGGCAGGCCTCTCTCTCCCAGTGGGTGTGTCCTCGGAACCTCTGGAATGAAGCCGAATGGCGGTGATCATTACAACGGGCGTCACAGCTGGCCCCGGGGCACGCTGGCTTCCCTGTGTCCTGATCACTAAGTGACAGCAGCGGCAGCAGCGACTCCCAAGCACCACATGAGATGTCTCTGATGGGCTGGCAGAACAAGCGCACAGACAATGCTCCAGCAGGACGCAGCCTCCCGAGGGCAAGGCCGTGCCTGTGGTGTCACCGGCGTCCTCAGCACCTGTGACCCTTCCTAGCACACAGGGGCAACCAACAAATACTAGCTGAATGAATGAAATGAAAAAGAAATAATTTTCACAATAACCTGGCAAAGAAGGCATTATTTTATCATTTCACGGATGAGAAAATGAGAAAAATTTAATTTCTAGAAATGAAAAAAATGTGCTAGCATCATATTGCTAGCAACTGAGCTGGAACTTGAACCCAGGTTTGCCCCAAACCCGTGCTCAGCTGCGTCTGGGGTTCTGTCAAACAGCGCCAGAGGTTTCCTGAAACCATTTTTTTAAGAATACGAGGGAAAATGAGAGAACAGGGTAAGAGCCACATGGACGAGACAGTAGTTAGCGCTGGGCTCACACTGACGCACTTGGCCTGGTCTGCAGCCCCGAGGGCAGCATGGGCCCCGGCCCTGTGTGGAACGGGGGGCTCTGCGAGGGGCTCGGATGGCCTTGGCGCACCGAGATGTCCCTCTCCTGCATCCACACGGCCCCAGGGGCCCCTTCCTTCCCCATGAGAGCTTCTGTTTGCTTCTCCACTCCTCTGTCAGCGCCTCCCTGTCTCCCCTCACGAGCACTGTCTTCCCTAGCACCTTTGATTCTTGCCCCTGCTACTCTATTTTCCACAGGGTTTTGTCATCTTTCGTATCAGGATTGATTTAGTGTGTCTGTCGTCTGCTCACACCCTCTGGCCTCCAGACTCCACACGGGTAGAGGTTGTGATGCATTCAGCACAGGCATCTTGAACAGCCCGGCACACAAGAAGTGCTCAATAAACATCTGTTGAATGAATGAATGAATCAATGAATGAACGAACAAATAGACAGATGGACGGGGAGTGGGAGAAAATGGGGTTGGAGAGTGGGGCAGGGGCCAGAATACCAGGAGCCCTGGACACTAGGCCAGCAGTAGAGAAGGTGGCTGGCCCACGAGGCTCTCCGGCTGCTAGGCAGAAGAGTGGAAGGGAGAGGGCGGCCAAAGACAGCGGAGGCGAGCAGGATGAGAAGGGCAGGGGACAGCAAGGCCCGGGAGGCAGACCCCACAGGCCTTGGTGAGCCGCTAGAAAAGGCAGGGCTCCCATCTCAGTGACCAGGAGAACTGAGCCAGATTTGGCATAAAAGGATGAAATCACTGTGACTTTTCTCTTGAGAGGCCTGAAGGGAAGCTGAATGGAGGGAGAGGTTTGAGGACCGCGAGCACGTGGATGGGAGCTGAAGGGGGCTCAGAACAGGAGGAGGAGCACCGCAGCCACAGGGAGAGAGGAAGGGGAGTAAGCCTCCAGGTGGCAGATGCAACAGACAGGAGAGGGAGCCGAACACAGGAGGGCCATGCAAGCCAGGAGGAAGGCAGAGTGAGTCGGGCAGTGTGGGTAGAGTGGAGATGCCCAGCAGGTGCCCTCCCTGCCTGCTATTTGACCCTGGTGGCCCGTTTAGCTGTGGGTCGTGATTCCTTAGGAGGTCACAAAGCACTTTAAAGGATCAAATTGAATAAAATAAAAACACCCCGATGAGGTCCTAGTAGTCATGCTTGCTTTTGTTTCCTTTGCCTCTGTCAGCGTATCTAGTAACAAGTTGCTGTGGCTGAGGTCAAAGAGGTTGCTGCCTGTGTTCTCCTCTAGGACTGTGATAAGTTTATGGTCTTTCATCCATTTTGGGTTTGGGTTTATTTTTGTGTGTCTGGTGTAAGAAAATGGTCCAGGTTCATTCTTCTGCATCTCACTGTCCAGTTTTCCCAAACCATTTGCTGAAGAGACGGTCTTTTTTCCATTGGATATTCTCTCCTGCTTTGTCAAAGATTAGTTGGCCATATGTTGATGGGTTCATTTCTGAGTTTTCTATTATGTTCCCTTGATCTATGTGTCTGTTTTTGTGCCAGTACCATACTGCCTTGATGATACAGCTTTGTAATACAGCTTGAAGTCTGGAATCATGATACGTCCAGTTTTGTATTTCTTTTTGAGAACTGCTTTCTCTATTTGGGGTCTTTTGTGGTTCCATACAAATTTTAGGGTTGTTTGTTCTGCATAGTGAAGGAAACAATCAACAAAAGTTAAAGGCAGCCTAGCAATAGGAGAAGATTTTTGCAAATGACATTTCTGATAAAGGGATAGATTCCAAAATCTATAAAGAACTCATCAAACTCAACACCCCCCAAAACCAAATAACCCAGTTAAGAAATGGGCAGAAGACATGAATTGACACTCTTCCAAAGAAGACATCCAGATGGTTAACAGACACATGAAAATATGCTCAACATCACTCAGAATCAGGGAAATACAAACAAGAACCACAATGAGATACCACCTCACACCTGTCAGAATGGCTAAAATGAACAACCCAGGAAACAACAGATATTGGTGAGGATGTGGAGAAAGGGGAACCCTCGTGCACAATTGGTGGAAATGTAAACTGGTGCAGCCACTCTGGAGAACAGTGTGGAGGGTCCTCAAAAAGTTAAAAACAGAGCTACCCTAAGATCTAGTAATTGCAATTGCACTATTGGATATTTACCCAAAGGATACAAAAATACAGATTTGAAGGGGCCCGTGCACTCTGATGGCTATGGCAGTGCTATCAGCAACAGCCAAACTATGGAAAGAGCCCAAATGTCCATCAACTGAGGTATGGATAAAGAAGGTGTGGTATATGTATACAATGGAATATTACTCAGCCAACAAAAAGAAGAAAATCTTGCCCTTTGCAGGGATGTGGATGGAGATAGAGGGTATCATGCTAAGTGAAGGAGGTTAATCAGAGAAAGACAAATACCACGAATTCACTCATCTGTGGAATTTAAGAAAGAAAACAGATGAACATAAGGGAAGGGGGGAAACAAAGAGGAGAGAGGGAAACAGACCACAGGAGATTCTTTCTATCTTAGAGAAAAAGAGAGAGACTGTGTGAGCAGGGGAGGGGCCGAAGGAGAGAGACAGAATCTTAAGTAGGCTTCATGCTCAGCATGGAGAGCCTGACATGGGGCTCAGTCCCACAACCCTGGGATCATGACCTGACCTGAAATCAAGAGTCGAATGCTCAACCGACTGAGCCACCCAGACGCCCCAGAGACTCTTAATGATAGAGAACAAACTGAGGGTTGATGGAGGGAAGATGGGTGGGAGTGGGCTAGATGGGTGATGGGTACTGAGGAGGGCACTTGTATGAGCACCTGGTGTTGTATGTAACTGATAAGTCACTAAATTCTATTCCTGAAACCAATATTGTACTGCATATTAACTAATTGAAACTTAACTAAAAAGTGAAAAAAAAAAGGCGGTGGGGGGAGGTGCCTGGGTGGCTCAGTTGGTGAAGTGTCTGACTCTTGACTTCGGTTCAGGTCATGACCTCATGGTTGGTGGGTTTGAGCCCTGCGTTGGGCTCTGTGCTGACAGCATGGAGCCTGGTTGGGATTCTCTCTCCTTCTCTCTCTGCCCCTCCTCTGCTTGCTCTCTCTCTCTCTCCAAAAAAACAAAACAAAACAAAACAAAACAAAACAAAACAGTAAAAAAGAAGTGTCATGTATTGCATACAGTGGAACCTGCTCTTAGTTTACTCTAATTGCTGATGTCCCAACAAAAAGGAGGTGCACAGAAAGTACCAGAATGCTCCATTTCCCACCGTGCAGTGATCCACAGAGAATGAGGGGACTGCTCCTTTTACGTCAATAGAAATGGGGAAATATTTAATCCCTAAAATAACAAACTATAGAGATAAAAAAAAATTCTCATTTGGGTTTCAAAAAGTGTGCAGAGTTAGCAATAATTATGTGACTTATGAAAATCTTGCTAATAAATATTTTGATAGTTAAATGATATGTGGGAGAGATGTTCATCAGGAGAGCAGAAAAATGACATGCCAACAGTATGAAGACCTTGAATAGAATTATTTCAAATTAGCTACTTTAAAATTTATGTAGGTAATGATGAAACAGGGCTTAAATGTTGTATCGGGAAAGCAATACTTTTTTTTAATGTTTATTTTTGACACAGAGAGAGAGAGAGAGAGAGAGAGAGAGAGAGAGAGCATGCGAATGAGCAGGGGAGGGGCAGACAGAAAGGGAGACAGAGAACCAAAGCAGGCTCCAGGCTCTGAGCTGTCAGCACAGAGACAGATACAGGGCTCAAACTCACAAACCTTGAGATCATGACCTGAGTTGAAGTCAGATGCTTAACCAACTGAGCCACCCAGGTGCCCCGGGAAAGCAAGACTTTTCATTGGGTGGTGCAGTCTGAGCCGGAAGACAGATTTCCTAAGAGTCTTTACCGAGTAACAACCTAAGAATGGCCAGTGCGCTGGAAGACAGAATAGAACATTTCCTGTCAGAACAAAAAGATAAGAAATAAACAGTCCTTACCTTTTTGTTAGTTCATGCAAAGGGACATTGGTTAAAATAAACTTATCTCATGCGGTAGGTTTAAAATCTGTAATTGCTATTTGTGCTGATAGCTAAAAACAAACAAACAAACAAACAAACCCATAATCTTGTCACTTGTGGAGATACTGGATATTTGGGCCACGAGTATTCTCTTTTCTTTTTCCTTAAAAAATGACACTCAGATTCTCATTAAGGCCCCCTCCTTTTAAGCCAGCCAACAGAGGCCATCTTGTGGCCACCATGACTAGTTTAATAAGGATGGCTTGGGCTTAAGAGAGACGCAAGGAGATGCTTGCTAAGGGGATCTGGGAAAGATGCTTCCTCCTGCTTTCAAAGGAGAGACACTGGCCATCCCCATGGGGAGAAACGAAGCAGGTATCACCAAGACCTGCCGGGATGCTGAGGAAGAGAAGTTGGGAAATGGGGGACAGAAGCTGGACCTGCCTGTGTAACTTAGGCTGCCAGATCAAAACTTGCCTGAAGCTAGCGAGCCCTTCCTTGGACTTCAAGTCAGGTAAGCTGAGAAATATCCTGATAGTTTAGATCAGTTTGAGTTTGATTTTCTGTTGTTTGCCACTGGACATATTTGAATGAATACTTGGATTAGCGATATTTTAATCATCCAGTGTAGACACTTGGGGAAAAGCACTCAGTAAGCACTGTCCGTCTGTTCCTGCCCCTCCTTCTACAAGGTGGCACAGGAGGGGAGTAGCCTGCCTTCTCCAGCCAACAGACAGGAAGGGGATCGCCCAGCAAGACAGAATTTTTTTTGTTTTTTGAGAGACAGTGAGAGAGTGTGCGAGTATGAGCAGGAGGGGCAGAGGGAGAAGGAGAAAGACTCTTAAGCAGGGCAGGGGCCCAGCACAGAGTCAGACACAGGGTTCCATCTCACAACCGTGAGATCACGACCTGAGCCGAAATCAAGAGTCTGACGCTTAACCGACTGAGCCACCCAGGCGCCCTGACAGAAAACCTTTAGATAATATCCATGCTACTCCAGTCAAATACCACAGAAAAACACTGTGGCTGAGTTTAGCAAGTAACTTAGCATGAATCCTCCCACCCTTCATACCTGGGACCCTTCATACCTCCCATCCTTCATACCATTCCTCTTAGTATTTTTTTACCCACTGACCCCATCCACATCCCCACTGGCTGTAAATCCCCAGGTGCTCTTGCTGTATTTGGAGTTGAGTTCAAGCTCCCTCCCCTACTGCAATAATCTTTTTTTTTTTTTTTTAACATTTATTTATTATCAAGAGACAGAGACAGACAGAGCATGAGCATGGGATGGGCAGAGAGAGGGGAGACAGAATCCGAAGCAGGCTCCAGGCTCTGAGCTGTCAGCACAGAGCCCGACACGGGGCTTGAACTCACAAACCGCGAGATCATGACCTGAGCCGAAGTTGGACGCTTTACAGCTGAGACACCCAGGCACCGCCACCACCACCCCCACCACCATTGCAATAATAAGCTCTTCCTTGCCTGTTTAACTCTGCTGAGTTTTTCTTTGACAAAATACAACATTTCAAAATTTGTGGGATACAGTTAGAACAGTGGGGGAGAGGGAAATTTTATAGCACAAAAGATGTATACATGAGAAAAAAGATAAAGTCTTAAAGCAGTAATCTAAAATTATATCTCAAGAGCCTAGCAAAAGAAAAGCAAAATAAACCCAAATTAAGCAGAAGAAAGGAAAGAATAAAGAACAGAAATCAATAAAACTGAAAACAGAGAAAAGCCAATGAAACAAATAGCTGGTTCACTGAAAATATCAATAACGCTGACAAAGCTCTATCTAGACCAAAAAGGGGCCACTACTGCAGACATTTAGAGGGTAAGGGAATGCTATAAGCAAATGTATGCATGACCAATTAAAAAAAATACAACCAACTAAAATTTACCCAGTATGAAACAAGATAATATCAACAACCCTATAAATATTGGGAAAATTGAACTCATAATTTTAACTCTCCAAAAGAAAACTCCAGACCCAAGTGATTTTATTAGCAAATTCTACCAAATATTTACAGAATAATTTTTCTTTAGATTTTGTTCAAAAGATTTTGTTTCTTTAGATTTTGAACTCCACTCCCAATGTGGAGTTCAAACTTCAACCCTGAGATCAAGAATCACATGCTCTACTGAGCCACAGCCACACATTCGTATTTGAAGAAGAATTAACAAAAATTCCACATAATATCTTCCAGAAAATGCAAGAAGGAACATTTCCTACTTCATGAAACTAGTATTATTCTGATATCCAAACCACATAAAAACAGATCTGTATTTCTCATGAATATACACATAAAAATCCTTTAAAAATATTAGCACATATTGGCATTACACATAGACCAACAGGAAAGAACAGAAAGCCCAGAAATAAACCCATGATTATATGGTCAATTAATTTACAACAAAAGAGGCAAGAATATCCTATGGGGAGAAGACAGTCTCTTCAACAAATGGTGTTAGGAAAGATACATGCAAAAGAATGAATCTAGACCACTATCTTACATTGTGCAAAAAAATTAACTAAAAATGGATTAAAGACTTGAATGTAAGACCCAAAAACCATAAAACTCCTCAAAGAAAAGACAGGCAGTAAGCTCCTTGACATCAGTCTTAACATTGATCTGAATCCAAAAGCAAAAATAAATAAGTGGGAACACATCAAACTAAAAAGCTTCTGCACAGGAAAAAAAAAAAGGCAACCTACTGAATGGGAAAAAAATTATAAATCATATATCCCATGAGGGGTTAATATCCAAAATAAATAAAGAACTCAAACAACTCAATATAAAACACCAATCTGATTAAAAATGGGCAGAAGCCCTGAATAGACATTTTCCCAAAGAAGACACACAGGTGGCCAACAGACCCATGAAAAGATGCTCAACACCCCTGTCATCAGGGAAATGCAAATCAGAACCACAATGAGTCATCACCTCACCTGTCAGAATGTCTAAAATAAAAAAAAAGACAAGAAATAAGGTGTGTGGGCAACGATGCGGAGGAAAAAGGAACCCTTGTGCACTGCTGGTGGGAATGCAAACTGGTGCAGCCACTCAGGAAAAAGCAGTATGGAGGTTCCTCAAAAAGGTAAAATAGAACCACCCTACGACCCAGCAATTGCACTACTGGGTGTTTGCTTGAAGAAAACAAAATCATGAATCTGAAAAGGCACACACAGCCCTATGTTCACTGCAGCATTATTTACAGCAGCCAAGACACGGAAGCAGCCTAAGTGTCCACTGATGGATGAGTGGATAAAGATGTGGTGTGTGCACACAGCGGAGCATTACTGAGCCACAAAGAGAAGGAAATCCTGCCATTTGTGACCACATGGATGGACCCTGAGGGCATTATGGTAAGTGAAATAAGTCAGGGAAGACAAATACTCCATGATTTCACTTCTATGTGGAATCTAAAAACCAAAACAAATGAGCAAACAAACCAAAACAAAGTAAAACTCACAGATACAGAGAACAGACTGGTGATTATCAGTGGGGAGGAGGCCGGGGAGGGGATAAAGTGGGTGAAGGGGGTCAAGCATATGGTGACGGGAGGTGATCAGACTCCCTACGCGGATCACTTCGTAGGGCGTACAAAAACCGAATTATTATGTCGTACGCCTGAAACTGATAGAATGTTGTATGCCGCTTTTACCTCAATAAAAAACATGTTAGCACACAGAATTCAGCCATTGGATTCCTAGGCACTTATCCCAGAGAAAGGGAGACTTCAGTTCACACAAAAATCTATACATTAATGTTTATGGCAGCTTTATTTATAATAGCCCCAAACTGGAAACAACCCAGGTGTCCTTCAAACTTGAGTTGCCACTCACATCTAGGAGCTTCACGTGGTGATAAATTGCCCACAGGGAACTTAGTATCTTTTTTCAAAATATCAGATATTTTAAATATATTCTTTTGAAAAAATAATAGTTTTCAAAAAATTATAAAAAGGATCTCCTATAAAATATATAGTTACTATTAAAAATATTCTTTTTTCAATAAACATGTTTTAATGTTTATTTATTTTGAAAGAGAGAGCATGCATGAGCAGGGGAGGGGCAGAAAGAGAGAATCCCAAGCAGGCTCCACACTGTCAGTGCATAGCTTGACTCGGGGCTCAAACCCACAAACCGTGAGATCGTGACATGAGCCGAAATCAAGTCAGATGCTCAACCGACCTAGCCACCCAGGTGTGCCTATATTCACTATTAAAAATATTCTTAAGAAGACTCTCTTGACTAGAAGAATTCATTTATTATATTCATCAAAATTCTACAGTATTATGAAAATTACTAGTTTATCAAACACAACCTCCACATAATTAATATTTACATAACATATAAAGTATTGGAGATTCGTTTACCTAATGAATACAAGTTGTAAGAACTAATGCTACATATTTTTACTTAAAATGTTCTTCCCCCAATAACACATGAGCTATATTTAGCACTCAATAACTAAGATTTCAGTGCCAATCTTACTCATTACTTCAAAGACATTTAGTGACCACCCATCATCTGGTGGACACTGAGCTCATTTCTGGGATAAAATGTTGAAACATCTCAAAGAGCACACAGTAGAAGGAAGGCAATCAGCATAGCAAGAGAATGAGTGATACTACAGCTTAAGCTGAGAATATCTGGGAACGCACATCTCTAATGAAACTACCTTCAATTAAGACGTGAGAATAGACAAACAGACCAAGGGCACAGAACTGAGAGCCCAGAAGCAGATCCACGCATCTGTCAAAATTCCTGTATGAAAAAGGCACTGCAAATTACCAAAAGTTATTCCAACAGTTTATAGTAACAACAGTTGTAACCAGCAGTTTCCCAGATGGAGAGTAATCGATCTCTACCTAACACCAACATAACCACAAGATTCCAGGGGTGTTGCAGACCCAACATGAAAAAGCAAAACCCTAACACTACTCAGAGAATTAGAGTATCGTTAGGATCTCCATGTAGAAAAAGGTTCCTTAAACAAGACACAAAGCGTAAAATGATAAAGAAGAGACTACAAAGTTAATGACACTAACACAGAAAACACCTGTGAGTCAAATTCGTTGACTACAACATAAAACACCAAACACACACTGAGAGAAGATACTTATGTAAGTGAACAAAACACCAGTATCTGTAATATATATAGAAAATCTACAAATTAGTAAGAAAAGACAAACCACTCCATTGAAAATGGGCAAAAGAGGTAAACAGGCAAGTCACTGAAGAAACCAAAAAAACCCCCCAAATATTAAACCATAATCAGATACCAATTCACACACATCAGCCTGGCGGAGAGTAAGATGTGTGGGAGCACCAGGAGCAGTGGGCACCGTGGAGCAGCGAGCATTCTCCGAGGCTGCAGGTGAGGGTGTGGGCTCGCCCCCCGCCCCACCCGAGAGGGCTTGGTGATGTCAGGAGAGCGGCAGCCAGCACCCCTGCGGCCAGGCAACAGGACTGAGGTGCAGGAGAAATCTTTGCACGTGTTCAGAACATGCATCACAGCGCTGCTTTTTTTTTTTTTTTTTTTAGCATTGTTTCTAACTGCAGAAAAGTGATCCAGTACACTTATATGAGAAATACTATATAGTAGCCAAGGTAAATGGACAGGTGCTACTTCTGCCAATGTGGATAGATCTCAAAAATGTGTTGAATGGAAACAGCAAGCTATGTAAGTATAATACGATACCATTTATATAAAGCTTATATTATATAGGGATACTTACAGACACATACATGTACGTATACATACATCTATTATTTAAGTGTGTGTGTGTGTGCATGTGTGTGCCGTGCAGACATTACACTGGATGGAAAAAACACTAACTTTGGGGTAGAAGAGGAAATGGACTTGAGAAAAGGGCAGCAGGAGCTTTAAACGTTCCCGGTAACATTTAAGCTCTTAGGCTGGACAACGGACACACAAGATGTTCCTTATATTGGCTGCACACCTTTTTCATAGGGAGAGGGGCATCCAACTGAGCTTCGGGAGTGGGAGGCTGTCGAAGAAGGCTTCGTGATGACATGTTCCCTGAGCTGCGGCCAGAGGAGCAGGCAGTGACCAGGCAAAGAAGGCCGGGCTGGAGGAAGACGTGTTCAGGGACCGAGGGGCAGAAAAGGGATCTAAACAGAGGTAAAAGTAGCCTGAAGGCAAGGGAAAGCAAGAGGGGTCAAGGAATCACAAATTATTTAAAGCATTAACCATAACACAACAAAAGCTTAATCTGTCTCCAACTCGGTTCCATAGGAAAAAGCTAGCACAAGCATGCTAACACCGTATCGGGCACACAGGGAGAAAAATAAAGAAACTAACGGGGAAAGACTGACAAAGGGACCAGAGCTAAATGACACCTGGTTCTAACATTTCCAAACAAGACATTTTAAAACCATAAATTCAAACAACTTTTAACAGCTGACCTGGAAGAAGACGGAGGACTCAGGGTACAAAAGAATTCACAAAAATACAACGTATGAGGTCAGATAGTTTGAATTACAAAAGGCTGATAAACTCTGAGCCAGTACATGGGTGGCATAGCAGTGAAATGAGGACGCTGACAAAAACTGGTCTTGTCGGCACAGAAATGTTAGAAGGGACGTCTGAAGCCACGGCTGATAGGAGGTCTGGGAAGATGAGAAATGCTAAGATGTGGCCCCTGACAAGTGCAGTAAGGACAAAGGTCCTCAGCACCTTCCCAGGAGGAGGCCTTCGTAAAAAACACGATAGGTCCAAGAGAGACACACAAAACCCTAGAGCAGCGGAGGCAAAGGAAGGCGAGAATTAAGACAAAATGTCGCCTGACGGGCCCATGGCCAGGACAGAGAGCACAACAGCGCAGTGTGGGGAAGAGGCCGGCCTACCCTGTTAGCACGTGGCAATCCTGATGATGATCCCAACACGCATAACTGTAGATGCTGGGACACAGCTCAAGACTGGATCACACCCCCAGTGGTTCACTCAGCAAGTACTCGGTATCCACCACATTCCAGGTACGGAGCCAGGCGTGGGGCATGGCGGCAAAAGAGGCAGAAAAAGCTCCTGTTGCCATGGAACCTACCATCTAACGGGGTAAACAGAAGCACCGAAATCCCCTAATGAGCATGACGACAAGTGCAAGGACTGTCCGGGAGAACACGAGACTGAGGTTCCGGTAAAGCAAGGCCTGAGGAGCGAACTGCTCAGTGCCAAGAGGGCACGAGAATGCGGGTTTGAGGTGGATGAAAGTAACCAGATGGGGCTTGTCCTTCCACTAAAGATGCACACAGTTGTAAAGAAAGTGCTCCCACCTAACAAGAAAGCTGAGAAACATAATGCATAAAGTCATGCCTTTCCTGACCCAGGAGAGAGCTGAATATTCAGCAGAGAACTGATCACTGTGTACATGTGACGAAACTACCAAAGGCTAGGAAATGTCATGCAGAGGGAGTAGACAACAGCACAGGGCCAGAATAGCTGCTGCCTCCACCAGCCTTTCTCAGAAAACTCAGAATTCATGGGCAAATAGGTAGGATACTCAGGAATGTCCTTCCTCAGGAGTGGGGAATAATTAGCTGCTAGATGCCTAACAAATCATAAAAGCAAGACCAGAAAGGATCAGACTTTTTCCAGGTAGCTTAACTTGTCCACAACAAAGCTCAGGATTATTTACAAGAATACAAAAAGGTCCATCACCCAACAATGAAAAATCTAGGCAAAGATTAACAGGCATACAAAAAAAGCAGAAAAAATGAACTCATAATGAGAATAATCATCTATTGAAACTAACATTTAATGGACACAGATGTTGAAATTATAGACAAGGACATTAAAAATATATAAAATATAAAAAATATATTTTCCAGTATATTGAAAAAACCAAGCAGAGATATGGATGGCATAAAAAATATCCAAACTGAATTTCTAGAAATGAAAACTATAATGTTTAGTATAAAAAATATACTCATTGAGATTAACAATATATTTGGCATGACAAAATAAAAGATTAGTGAATTACAGGACACAGTAAAAGAAACTTCCCAAATTTAAACAGGAAAAAAATTTTAAAAAAAGAAGAAGAAAAATGAGTTTCAGTGAGCTGTGGGGCAAATTCAAGTGATCTAAGATATGTAATTACATCTGGAGTTTCAAAAAAAGAAGAGAAGGGACATAAAAAGTATGTGAGTATGTAATACCAATGATATTCCAATTTGATTAAAAAAAAACACTATAGGGGCACCTGGGTGGTTCAGTTGGTTAAACATTCAACTTCCACTCAGGTCATGATCTCACGGTTCGTGGGTTCGAGCCCCACGTTGGGCTCTGTGCTGACAGCTCAAAGCCTGGAGCCTGCTTCTGATTCTGTGTTTCCCTCTCTCTCTGCCCCTTCCTTGCTCACACTCTGTCTTTCTCTTTCAAAAATAAATAAACATTAAAAACATTAAAAAAAAACCACTATAAATCCACAGATCAAGAAACTCAACTGAATCCCAGAGAAACATGAAACAATTACACCAAGGTACACCATAATTAAATTTCTCAAAACTAGTGATTAAGAGAAAAAGCTAAACACAACCACAAAACAAGGCACATTATGTGTAGAGAAACAAAGACAGCGACGATACACATTTCTTAGAAACAATGTGAGAAGAGAGTAAAGGAACATCTTCAAAACACTGAAAGAAACAATTTTCAACTGAGAACTTTATACCCCCCACACACATACCTTCAAAAACAAAGGTGAAGTAAAGGCATTTTCAGACCTACAAGTGCTGAAAGGGTTCATCAACAGCTGACCCAACTATAAGAAATGCAAATGCATTTCTTATTCGCATGACACCAAATGAGTCATACATCTAAATGTGAAACCAGAAACTAAAACTTCTAGAAGGAAATGGGGTAAAATCTTGATCTTGGTTTAGGCAAAGATTTATGAGATGCAACAGTGAACACATGATCCATACAAAAATACACTGAAAAATCAGAGTTTGTTAAAATGTAAAACTTCTGTTCTTCAAAAGACAGTGTCCAAAGAATGAAAAGACAAAGCACAGACTGAAAATAATTTGCAAAGTATGTATCTGAGAATGGCTTCATATCTGGAATATATAAAGAACCTTCAAAACTCAATGATAAGAAAGTCACAATCCCTAAAAGACATGCAGAGGATTTCACTAGATGCTTCTTGAACAAGAAAAATAAATGCCAAATAAACACATGGGAGACTGGTTAACATCCAGTCATTAGGGCCAGGCGATTAAAATCACATTGACACACCACCATTTGAGAATGGCTGAAATCAAGCAGACTGACCGTGCCGAGTCCTGGAGGGACATGAAGGAAACAGAACTCTCACATGGCTGGTGGGAACGGGAAATGGTGCCACCACTTTGGAAAACATTCTGGCAGGCAGTTTCTTACAAAGTAAAACAGACACCTACCGTATGACCCAGCTGTTCCACCCCTCCAAGAGAAAAGAAACTCTATGTCCACACAAGGACTATACACAAGTGTGCATAGTAATAACCCAAACTAGATAAGAACTTAAAACTGGAAACAGCTCAAATCTTGATCAACAGGTGAATGTACAAACTAGTGCTCAGATTCGATGAAATACTACTCAGCAAGAAAAAGGGATGAGCTACTGAAATACAGAATAACATGGCTGATCTCAAAATAATGCAGAGTGAAAGAAACCACCAGACGAAAAACAATATAGACCATGTGACTCCACCTATATAAATGTCCAGAAAATGCAAACTAATCTATAGTAACAAAAAGCAAGCCAGCAGTTGCCTGAGGACATGGGTGAAGGTCGGGATGGGAGGAGGGGAAATTACAAAGGGACACGAGGGTACTTTTGGGAGTCATGGATACGGTCATTGGATGTGTTGATCGTGATGGTGCTTTCACGGTCATATACATACATCAAAACTTATCAAATTGTTTGTAATATGTGAAATTTGTTGTACGCCAACTACACCTAGGTAAAGCTGTTAAAAGATGGAGGTCCATTCCTGGTAAGATACCGTAAGCACACTGCTACTGAATACAGCTGCAGAGCTTGGACAGGATGCATAGGGCAGCAATTTGAAGGTTTCATAAATTAATAGCTGCAGGCAGACTGGAGAAGCAGATCAGAATTTGAAGCCCTACCCAACAGGCAGTAAAGTCATCATTTCTTCTTCTTGGTCCCAGTCATAGGGCCAGTGGCATGAAGTGAGCAGCAGAATAAGATTATAAAAGCCTCCAGTTTTGGCTGAAGGGAGTGCCAAAGAACCAGAAATTAACTAGGGAGACCACGGAGAAGGAGGACCGTGGGAAAAGGACACCATAGCATTACTTATAAACCACTGGGTTCAGCCTCAAGCTGCACACGTGTAGATATCATCCTCAACAGTATAGCAAAGACTTTGAGAACTGAACCAACAGATAAACCATGGCTGGATCCCCAGGCTGGCCCCTGCATGGCCGTTATCGGGACTATGTGGATAGCACTGCAAAGGTCTTGGAAACTGAACACACACTGATATCACAGCTCATGGAAAGCAGGTCACAACTCTCAACCTGAACCTGCCCAGGGTGAATGCCTGCGAAACAAAAATATGAACCTTTCAATGGGATTTCTAAACAAGACCAAGACTCATCAGACAGCTTTCAAAATGTCTGGGATACAACGAAAAATTACCGGACGTGAAGAAGCAGGAAAATCTCAGATCACGTGTGAAAAGACCATCAAAACACACCAATAACAAGATGATGCAGATGTTGGCATTACCTGACAGGGACTTCAAAGCAGCTATTACAAAAATGTTCTAACATATTTATCATATATATTACTGATACTGAAGGAAATCAATTCAATCAACCCTTCTCAAACAGTTCTTAAACAAACCATAACCTATAATGCTTCACGAAACGTTAAGGCATGGGAAAGCAAAAACATTTTACATTCTCCTATTATCAGAAAGAACATGAAGCAGAACACAAAATGGGTGGTGAGGCATTTCAGCGGGCAGTTGGTAACAAGGACTCTCTCACAGGAGCTGTGTGTGGTGAGAAACTCACTCTCTGGAAATGGTAAAAAATAGTTATAATCTGATTTATTACTTTTTTTCCCCCAAGATTTTACCTTTATGTAATCTCTATACCCAACATGGGGTTCAAACTCACATCCCTGAGATCAAGAGTCACATGCTTCACCGACTGAGCCAGCTGGGCACCCGAATCTGATTTTTAAAAAACATTAAGTGTACTCTGTGCACTTTAAACCAAAGAATATAATTCAAGCTCTCGCCATTTTGGGGCACCATCATGTAGGTTACATGGTGTCTGGTTAAATAATACACAGCTGGGTTCAGATCTATATGTGGAAAAAAGGAAAGCACAGAGGTTCCATAAGAAAACAGGTGAGTCTTTAAATAACCGTGCAGCTGACGAAAGCCCTTCTAAGAGGACCCTTCAGTACAGAGAAGAGTCACCACAGAAGATCCTGGTTGGGATTCTCTGTCTCCCTCTCTCTGCCTCTTCCCCCTCCTTCTCTGTCTCTCTCTCTCAAAATAAATACACCGACACTAAAAAAAATAAAAACGTAATATCCTTTGACCCAGTACTTCTATACCTGATGATCTACCCCACAAGAATACAAGTAGCAACACACCAGGACGTGTAGCTTTACTTCCAGAAGGCGAGAATGGGACGCGAGGCGCATGTCCACCAGCACAGCGGCGGCAGGAAGCATACTAGCCACAGTGAAGCAGGACTTTGTCAGATGACCTGCTGGGCTTCCACCAGCTACTACTGGGAGAAAATCAAGAGGTAGAAAAAAGGGAATTCTAATTCTGGAAAATAAGCAATGACAGGGTCACTGCATGCCTCTGCACGTATGTGTATAGTTACACGAGTCTGTATGAGATTTTACCAGAAGTCTAGAGGGAAATGAGGATGTGCACCAGCTAGGGTGCCAGCACAGGCTACTACGGGCATAAGGATGGAGGCAGTGCTGGGCTTGGGTGTGGCGAGGGAGTGTCTATGACAAACACAGCCAGACGACGTAAGCTGATGTAATCCCGTATGTGTAAATATGCGTGCCTGTGGGCATAAAGACATAAATACCAAACGCCGATGGTGGCTGGCGGGGCTGTGGAGCTTCGGGTGACGTTTACTTCATTATTTGTATTTTCATTTATTTGAATTCTTTAGAATTATCATATATTGTTTGCACACTAAAAAGCCATTTTAAGTACAGCAAACAGTATATATTTAAAAAGAAATAAAGGGCAAAAGAAAATGGAGAAAAATAACTCAGCATTTTAAAAAGGTTTGATTTTTATTCTATAAAGAAAATTTCTATACCTCTAGGAAAATATACCACCTCCAGACACATGGGCAAATGGTGTGAACAGACAATTCGGAGAAGAATAATCACTTTATATCATCAGCCTCACTTCCATGTTAAAGGACTAGGAATCCAAAAATCAAGTCAGGAAATAGTAACCATAATGAAACTCCTTGTGTTGGCAAGGATGTAGGAGACCAAGCATTTCACCTGTTGTTTGATGGGAACGTAAAACAACTTTTTCCAGAGGACAACTTAGCAAAGTAAAGCCCTAAAAATGAGCATGTACTTGGACTCAGGGGTTCCTTCTCTAGGAATGTATGTGATGGAAAATCATCAGAAAAATGTACCCAAGACATAGATGCAAGTGTGCTCATGGCATCTCTGTATGAAGTAATTACAGCTGAAAACAATGTGAACCGGCACCGGGGACAGCCAGGAAGGGGAGCGCCAGGCGGCTGCTGCAATGGCCATGTGGATTCCAGTTAAAGGTAGTGGCCTGATGCACACATTATGCTGATAACTTCTCTTTCCAAAACTTCAGGTGAAATAACGGAAAGCAAATAAGTAAAACAAGAGCGTCACTGAAAACCTGGGTGGAGTGCCGCCCACAAACCAGAGACACTGGAGATTTCTGGAAGAGGATGGAGCACTGAAACAGATTAATCTGCCAATGTCATAGAAAATCGGAACTTACAAGCCTGTGCGGGCAAAAGCCAACGACCCCCGTAAGCAGCGCGCTTTCCCAGTACAATTCCTCAATCACTCTTGGATCAGCAGCGGCAGCGAAGAGAAAGGTGCGGCGGGCACCTCCTCTCAGAGGAGACTCTAGTGTCGGCCGGGCGAAGACCAGAGCAGAGGTCTCTAAAGTGGAGGGTCCAAAGAAAGACCCTCCTAGGTGGGTGTGAAGCCCAGCGAGCAGGGGGTCCTGAGCCGGGCCTCCGCTCCTCTGGGGTGTGAGCCCGCCCAGCCCCGCATGGCCACCCGCCGTGAGCGCTGCATGCATGTCATGAGGGGAAAGGGAAGTGCTGAAACGTCCACACTATTTGAACGCCTTTATCATGAACATACATTTAGATGTATATATATTTTATAATGCACATTTAAATAATTAATGTATTTAATTCATATATCTAAATAATTCAGGTGTTTAAATCTAAATGCAGATTCAGGTCAGTGTTAGTGTATGATATCAAGACATCGTAAATAAAATTAAAAAGTATAAAAGAACAGTGTGGTTTTATTTTGGTAGAAAAAGAGTATTTTATAAACATGTCTATTTAGCAAAAAGTCAGTAAGGATAGACACCAAAATGTTAAGCACCATTCATTCTGTATGGTGGAGTAATAGGTGACTTTAATTAGTTTTTTGTTTTTGTTTTTTACATTTCTGTACTTTAGGAACTGTTCTGCAATGACAAATTAGTAATAAATCATCTTTAATTCAAAAATATAAAGCCATTTAAAAAGCTAACTGCTTTGAGTGTTATTAAAGCTCCATCATAAATTCAAGGGCATTTATAGCTTTTTCATCAGAGACAGTCTTCAACAACAACAAAGAAATGGAGGAGGTCATCAGAGCATCAGATCTTTCAACACATTTCTGGACATGAGAAGCCACCATCCCATATAAATCTGAACACAAGGAAGGGGGCGGTGGGAACCAGGTGTCCTTTTGCCCTCAGCACCCACACGCATGGCTCTCTGGATGGAAAGGACTCCTCCCTGACTCAACACTTCGTGACAGTGGGGACCGTGTATTCCCAAAACATAGTAGGTGCTAAGTAAGTATCAGCTGAGTGAATAAAGAGAGTAACACACATCTATCGACACCAGATCCCGTTAGAAAGGGAAAGTACACAGGCAAACACTCGTATAGGCACAAACTCAGCTCCAAGGCACGGAGACTGGTGTCTAAGAAGGAAAGCTCACTTACCGAGCGCCTCGCTGAAAGTCTTCCAGTCACAGTTCCTGTCTGCTTCCACGTACAGGAAATGGAGCCCTTTATCAGTCAAGAAGAATCAGTTTCAGCTCTGACAATACCACGTGAAGTCAAGAACACACTGACCCTTCAGTCTGTCTGCCTACAGCACACAACACTCACTGCTCTCCTCCAGGAGTCCACAGGCCACTGGCCCCAAACCTCCAACTCGGAATGGGCCCTTGATGTCAGCAAACTGTGGACAAACAGGAGGTTCCCCCTAACCCGTGCAGAAACTGCACCAGGACATGTGGGTCTCTGTGTCCCTGAAAGCCCTGTGCACGGGGAGAGGAGGGCCATGTACCACGGGGACTCAGCGTGGGTCAAGGAGGGCCGTGCGGCCCAGACGGGGGCTGACACTTGCTGAGCAGCCTTGGACCATCACAGAGCGCCTCCGCCCGTGGGCTGCTCAGGGTGAACGAGAACAACAGTGTCTCCCCGAAGTGAGCCCAGGACAGAGGTGCAGTGTCCGGTGGGAACATGGTGGTCAGCCCTACAGCTTCCGCATAAATGCAGTTCGTGAGCTGAAGGCATGTCAACTTGGGCGATAAAGAGACCTGAGTGATAACAAAACCATGGTTCACAGTTCAAGAATATTTGGTTACTTATTGCTAACTAAAATTTCAAGGAGTCTGTATGTGTCCGAACCCATGTGGAAACCGTATTCCTAATCACAGTATCCCTTTCGGCTTCAATTACCTTTTTCATGCGAGCTGGTAATCCATCCACAAAGGCTGACTTGGTCTTGTGAACCTGGGTCACAAAAGACAAAAGTAATCATGTTCTCGCTGAAGTACCCGAATAGGACCGAGCATCAGAGCAGTGTTTCTCAGGGTGCTGGGCATGTGCCACTCTCGTGTCGGCACTAGTGACTCCGGGAGGCCCTGCAGAGGCCTGATGTGGTACCAGAATTAAAGGACAGTGACCCACAGAGAAAGACGACGCCCTACTCCTTTTCCGGAATCATTCTTTTCACAGAAATGTCGCAGACATAAGTGGAGCGTTCTGAGTACCCACCCTCCCGCGTCCCTTATGGTACCCTTAGTTCTCTTCCAGTAGTTCCTTCCCTTTGAGGAGAAAGGGTCGTTTGGTGCTGTGACCAAGTCCTCTAAGCTGCCACCCCACAGGAGGGCAGCAGGCCACAGGCTCAGCGAATGACAGACTGCGGTGGCCAAAGTTACGGATGTGGGTCACGCACACCAGAGAATACAGGGCAGGGGACGCGCGGGCAGCTGAGGAGGAAGGGGGCGCATCAGTGAACAAGGCGGCCAAGGTGCTCAGACTGCTGTGAACCGCGCCAGGCCCTGGAGAGAGCCTCCCGCACCCCACACTGGCAGAGTCCAGTCCACCAGGAAACCCCCTGAGGACAACACACGTCCCCTTCCTGTCCGCACGCTCTTCTTCCAGCAGGCTGGCCGTGGGCTCGGCCAGGCCTGTGCGGGCACAGGCGGGCTCAAACAAGCCCTGTTCCTTGCAGAGCTCTGCCAGGGCCACTTCCGTGACTTTGGGTTTCTCTTATCAGACACAGGGCCCTCTGTCCCCTCCATCACCAACTCACTTCCGTAGAAAGGTAACTTACCCGCCTATATTCCAAAATTATCTTGGGTAAATGGATGAAGATCTTGCAGGGCATTTAACTGAAAAAGGAGAAGAAATGTCACCAATGTAATTCCCTCATTTAATTTTAACATCTTGAACACATTTTCAGCTGGAGAAAGTCCTAATAATAAAGGGTCTGCATTGACTATATTTTCCAAAATGAAGATTCATAATAAACTCAGTTTTATCAAATGTCTAAATCTAAATCCCTTACAAAATCATTGTTGTCCATATGGGAGCTGAAGGCACTTCACACAAGCTTGGAAATAAGATTTCTCCTGAGATTTAAATTCATGAAATCTAAATCTAGGGTATGTAAAATACCACATAGGAAAGTAAATTAAGAAAATGCCTACAAACTTGTAACTCAATAGTTTAGGAGCACCCAACATTTCCATCACAGTCATCTGGGCATAATGTCAGGGAGGTAACACCAGAAGAGGATTATGGATTTTAAAACTAATTTTAAAAGGTCAAAATATTACACACAGGACAATACAAGATCATAAGAATATGGTTTGTTCGGTTTCACAAAGCGAACACACTTGGGTGCTACTACCTAGATGAAACACTCGAGATTCACCCCCGGCTCCTGCCCCTCCCCCACAGGTAACCAGCATCCTGACCTCCACCATCAAGGCCACTTTTCCCAGTTTTTGAGCATCATATCAATGGAATAGAATGGGCACTCTTTGTGTGTGGCTTTTGTTTTAAGGTTCATCTATACATTGTCTGAAGCAGCATTTCATTTACTTATACTCCTGCATTCAATTGTTTTGAGTGGAGGACAATTATATTTTATCCTTGATGGACATCAGCGGGTTGTTTATGAGCTATGATGAACAGTGCTGCTGTGAACATTCTGGTGATGGGTTTTGGTTACCATATGTCCACAGCTGTGTTGCATATAAACACAGAGAGGAATGGAATTGAAGGGCCAACTGTAGCAGAGGGAACACCAGCCAGTTCTCCAAAGTCAAGGCACCAATTTTTACCTCATCAGCAACATGTAAACATTCCAACTGCTCCACATCTTTGCCAACACATGTTGCCCTAGGCCTTAATTTTGGCCATTCTGGTAAATGTGAAGTGATATCACACAGTAGTTCTAATGTGTATTTCCCCAATGACTAGTAAAGCTGGACAGCATTCACATATTTATTGACTAGTTATGTATCTTCTTTCATTAAACCCCTGTTCATGTCTTTTGCCCATTTAAAAAATTGGTTTGTGTGTCCTTTTTTTTTTTTTTTTTTTTTTTTGATTTGTAGGAATTTGTTATTCTGGATAGGGTTTTCTTTAGCCAGTTATACTTATTGGAAATATCTTCTATCCCTCTGCGACTTGCTTTTTTTTTACTTGTTTAATGACATCTCTTCATAAACAGAGGTTTACTATTGTGCAATTTATCAATCTTTTCCTTTATGGTTGATACATTTTGTGTCCTGTTTAAGAACGCTTACCTACCTCAAGGTCTGAGGATATTCCCTTATGGTATCTTCTATAGTCTTGATTGTCTTGCTTTTTATATTTATATATACAATTCACTTGGAATTTATTTTTGTGGGATGTAGTGAGGTGTCCTCACTCATTGCTTTGCAGAGCCATCCTCTCGGACACTGTGTGTTTCATACCCACGTGTGGTCTCCCCATCTTGGGTCCATTGGTCTATTTGTTTATGTTCGAATCAACAGGACACTGCCCTACTTAGACCCCAGTAATCCCTATTGATTTAGGATTAATCTTTTATTATTTTTTTTTAAATGTTTATTTTTGAGAGAGAGACAGAGAGAGAGGGAGACAGAATCCAAAGTAGTGTCCAGGCTCTGAGCTGTCAGCACAGAGCCCGACGCTGGGCTTAAACTCACGAACCATGAGATGATGACCTTAGTCAAAGCTAGATGCTTAACTGACTGAGCCATCCAGGCGCCCCGATTTAGGATTAGTCTTGATGTCCAACAAACGAAGATCCTCCAGATCTTCTCAAGATCACCTTGGCTCTTAGTGTTTTGCATTTCCATGTAAATTTGGGAATCAGTTTGCCAGTTTCTACAAAAAAACTCTTGGTAGCGTTTTAATTAAGGTTGTTCTGAATCTATAAATCAGGTGTGTGGGGGAACTGATGATATAAGTCTAACGTAATAGTGTAAGGCACAGAGCTGCATCACTGTCTGTTTGAATAAAGACTAAGGACACAGGAGCCTTGGTTAACCACAGAATCAGAAACTGGAGAGCCAGCACTGGGGTTGTGGGAGTAGGCACTGCCCAGGCGGAGGCACCCTACCTCAGCATAATCCAGAATTATTGTTTTCTTAGAAAAGCTATCCCTCGGGGGATGAAAGTATTATGAAAACACTTAGCCAAGAAAATTGCTTAAGATCAACTGACTCTCCTTATCCTGATACCTTACCCACAAAATACCTTTCTAACCACAGTCTCCCTGTATATCTCTACTTGAGCTGTCTGAGAACACTTGAAAAGAATGAAGTATTTGATCTCCTAAAACTTTGGACAAAGCCCCACCAGCGCTGGTTGGAGATCAGAGGCAGCGCCGCAGCCACCCGCCACCCCGGGAGCTTTATCACACACTCCCTGCGTTGGCTCCTGACAGAGCATTCTTCTCAGCTCCCTTCTCTCAGCAGCCACCCCGTAGCCTCTTGCTGGCACCTCCTCTTTCCCTGACCTCTAAACATCAGTTCCCAGTGTTCGGTTCTGTGGTTATCAATGTTGGCCGGCTCATGAGAATCAGTCAGGGGGCTTCAAAGACGTGGCTGGGCCTGGGCTGTCCAGCCCACGACAAGATTCTGTGGGTCAGCCATCAACCTGGGCATGACGGTTTTTCCAAAGCTCCGACCAGGGTAGGGGACCACCATCCCAGGGTAACTTCAGTAAATATCAGCTGAGCACTTCCAAGTATGCATCTCCAGCATGAGACTACACCCACCCAACTGCTCACGTGGTATCTCCGTCTCGAGTGTCTTGTGAACAACTCTGTCTTAACACACCAGAGGGTGAATGTTGGACTCCCCCAGTAAGCTGTTCCTCTCCCACTTTTCTCCGAGTAGTGGCCATCTCTATCTGCTCATGGGCACAACTAAGAAAACCAGGAGCTACGCCCACAGTCTTCTGTTGACACTCACATGGATGCACATCACAGAGTTCCTTTCTGCTCTAAAAAAGCTCGGAAAATTCGTCTGCTTTGCTCCGTCTTCACAGATGTCACTTAGACCACTGAGACTTCAGTCCCCGCTACATCCCACAGTGACAGCCTATTAATGAGATTCTTCCCTTCTCCAACCAGCTAGGAGAGTAGACTTTTTAGAACATAGCTAACACCTGTTGGAATGGACAGACTCCAAAGCACCGACCCCACCACACGCTGGTGAGGAAGCAGGAACCGCTGTTCACGGCGGTGGGAACGCAAAATGGTGCAGCCACTTTGGAAGACAGTTTGGCAGTTTCTTACAAAACAATATACTCTCGCCATATGATCCAGCAATCATGCTTAGTGTTAAGCCAAAGGAGCTGAAAATTTACGTCCACACGAAAACCTGTACGTAGATGTTTATAGCAGCTCATCGCCAAAACTAAGAAGCAACCAAGATGTCCTTCGGTAGGTGAATGAGTAATAAACTGTGGTCCATCTAGATGGTGGAATACTATTCAGCACTAAAAAGAAACAAGCCATCAAGCCAGAAAGAGACCTGGAGGAAGTGTGGACCCACATGACTGAGGGCAAGAAGCCAGTCTGAAAAGGCTGCACACTGTGTGATCATCTATGGGACATTCTGGAAAAGGCAAAACTATGAAGATAGTGAAAATATTGGGATGAAAGGAGGAAAGGGAGGGAGGTACAGGAGGAGCACAGAAGATTTTCTAGGGCCGTGAAACCATTCTGCATGAGACCATAATAATGGACACCTGTCATTATACATTTGTCCAAACCCACGGAATGTACACCACCAAGGGTGACCGCTGAGATCAACCGTGGACTCTGGGTGACAATAATGTGTCAGTGAAGGCTCGCTGATTATAACAAACGGTCCCACTGGCAGGGGCGCTGACAGTGGGGGAGGTGGTGCACATGGGAGGCAGGTGGTATATGAAACTCCTCTGTACCTTCTTTCACAGTAAAATTGTGAAATAAAATATAAAGTCTAATAAAACCATATCTAAGATCACAGTTGTGCCCTTCCTTGAACTGTCCTGGGCTATACTTTTTACCTGAAGTCCACATCTTTCTCCACAAGGAGGGGAACAGGGTGAAGGAAAGTAGAGATTTGCCTTAATTTTGAATTCAGAACTGTCTACATGTGCTCTCTAGTTCAGGTTAGTTTTTTTTTTTTTTTAATGCACAGAATAGTAAGACTTGCTCAGTTAAATAAGAGAGTAAGGCTAACAATATGATTTACATGGATCATGTCTTTGTGAAAAGTCATACGGGTTGTGGTGTTAATTCCGTCAACAGGAAGCCCATCCGCACCAGAAGAGAGTTCCGTCTCCGTTCTCATCGTCGCGTCGCTGGTTTTCTGGAAGCTCCCAGGAGCCACAGAGGGAAGGGCAGCACTGCCAGCTGGTGTCAGGACAGAGAGTAGATCCGCCTGGGACCCTCGGCTCTACACAAGGGGAAGGGTGTGGCTTTTCCAGGTTCCGCCACTGCTCCAACTTGAGGGCACGGTGCCCCCTTCTGCCCTGCAGGGGTGAAGTCCATGCTGGGGCCTCTCCCATAGGATGGGTCCGACCCTTGCTGTGCCGGGTCCCCATGAACAAACGACAGATATTTGGTGCAGCCCCACAAGGTGCCGCTTCTGGCCACTCGGCTCTGGGGGCTTGAACAAGTCAACACAGAGCTGTGACTTGTGCAGCCTACATCCTAGAGTGATAAGCAAACCAGTAACTAAAACAACTTGAGGTGCAGAAAAGAATCTGGGTGAAGACACTGTTGCCCCGGGGACCTTACTCCTGTCTGTGTGGCCAGGGGAGGCCTCTCTGAAAGCAATACTTAGGCCAACAATCAGAAGCCACTGTGCAAAATCCAGAAGAGTCTCTAGACCAAGAAAGAGCCTGGGCAGAAACCTGTGAAGAGCGAGGGTGCTCACGGGGTGCGCAGGGTCAGGGTAGGGGCGTAGGAGGCCAGACAAGGGACAGGGCCAGATCCGTGGGCCTGGGGACACACCAGAGGGCTTGAGTTTTAATCTAAGTGTCACGGGAAGCCCCTGGAATATACGCCAGGGGAATCACGTGATTTTTCTAATGCTGCAAAAGATTGCTCTGCCTGGACATGAGGACTAACTAACCAGCAGAGTAAGAGCAGAAGCCCTTGGGGGCTGTGCAAGAGCATCAGTGGGAGAGGACCAGGCGGTGACAGTGAAGATGAGGGAAGCAGACAGACTCAAGACCTATGTTTGCGGGTAGAGACTGTAAGGCTTGTTGTGGGGAAGAAGGTCAAAGAAGACTCGTAGGTTTCTGGATGAAGTAGCTAAGAATTACAGGCAGTACTTGTTAGTTTTTGAGAGTTCATGTGTCAGGCATGGTCCTAAATACTGTTTTACCTTGAACGCCCACAAGATCGTTGTAGGGAAAGGACTATTACTGTCCTTTTACACATCAGGAAACTGAGGCACAGAGTGGTCAAGTAATCTGCCCCAGCTGTGCGGGTCGGTGTGGTGGCTGCCTGCACTGGCCCTGCCCCACCCACCGCTGGCTCACAAGGACACAGGGAGGGCAGGCGTCCGCCAAGGTGGAAGAGGGCAGATTCCGGTCACCGTGATTCCCTTGAGCACTGCTGCCTGAGCTCTGAGGACCGCAGGTGGGGATGCTCTAAAGGTGCAGAACGTGCAGTGCTGGGGTGGTAACGTGCATTGGGGGGGGGGGGTGGCGCACAGGAAGCATAAACAGCCCCCACGGCTGGTCCTCACCACAGCAACACGAGTCCACCTCCTATGGACCCGACAGCACTAACTGGACGCTGAGCATCCACTTACACTCGGCGCTCTGATAAAGGAGCATGTCACTCTTCCCTTTGAGAAACAGGCTCCTGGGGGTGAGGGGGCGGGCAGGGGACGGCGGCTCAAACTTTCTAAAATAAATCTAGGGAAGAAGACCGATGACCTTTCCGTTTCTAGCTTCTGGCAGGGCCGTGAAACAAAGAGGCCGCGACTGGATTGTCAAGAATTTGTTTTTAGAACAAAACTCCACCAAATTGTCCTTTGCAGAAAATGAAGCCACTTCATAGCTTCTGGAAAACCATACCATCTGCCTCTTTCTCCACGGCTCGTATGAGGAGGGCAGCCTTGTGGGGGGGCACCTCGCGGGGGTCACTGCCGCTTGGCCTGCTGCAGGGGGCGCAGGAGGCCCGAGGGTGATTCACGCGCGGTGTAGCACGCTATCGTTTCCGAAAGCAAGGGGACAATTTTGGAACCTCACCACGGCCTCTGACGTGGACGGGAGTCCCCGCGGCTCTGTTCTAGGAAGAGGGTCCCTGGGACTCAGCAGGTCTTTAACAAAAGCAGGGACACGTGGTGAGCGAGCGGGTCTTGGATTTGAGAAAGAGAACATGGCTGCCACAGCCCGGAAGACACACGTGCGTGAATGCCACAGGCCTCCAGTCTGCCCTCCTGCTTTCCTTGAATTTACAGGAGTTTGAAGGAATGAATCTCAGCGTGAGAAAACACGGACAGCTCACCTACTGTCCAGATAATCAACATAAAATAGTCTTGTCTCCCTTTAACTCCTAAGAAGTATATTTTATTTAAAAAAATTAGCTTTACCTCTCGAAGCTGATTATTACTCGTTTTAAGAAACTGTTCTCCTGCCACAAAATGAGCTTCCTGCTCCAATTCCTTGAGACGAGACTGTGAATGTGATAAACAATCTCATTAATATTTTCACAATTTAAGATTTATTTTGTTCATCAAACAATTCCCAACAAAACCTCTTATAAAAATAAAAACTAACCTACAACTTACCAAAATGGACATTAAAAGTACATATTTTGACTGATGGTGGAAACTCAGGCTCTTAGAATCATTCTCTCCCAAACCTCAGGAAGCAAAGTGAAAGAAACACAATAGGAAACAAGACACCAAAGTAGGGGCGGGGAAGACTGCGTTCTCCAGGAGTGTTACTACTGGAAGAGGGATCTAGCATCGTACCGTAAACTTCGGAACATCCAAAATATCCCAAGGCAGAAGAGGCAGGACCAAACTGCCTGGTGACCAGAGTGAGGACATGATAGGGCCCTCTCTCCTGGCAGGGCACCCACAAGGACACCACTGAGCTCCTCAGAACAACCACGCCCAGCCATGCGGGACACAGCCCTGCTTGAGGGGCAGGAGGCATGGGCCGTCCAAGCGAAGAAAGTCTAACCATGTCCTACGACACGGTGATACAGTGCTGAGTGCTGAGATTATAAACGGCTTGCCCCCTTGCCATTTCAGTCAGAAGAAAAGTAGAAGGCAGCCAGGACTTCAACATTTTTAATTATTAAAAAAACAGAGGGCACCTGGGTAGCTCAGTGGGTTAA
This sequence comes from Panthera uncia, assembly GCF_023721935.1. Taxonomy (NCBI): domain Eukaryota; kingdom Metazoa; phylum Chordata; class Mammalia; order Carnivora; family Felidae; genus Panthera; species Panthera uncia. Next base: position 1,327,165 of record NC_064811.1, read on the forward strand.
ACATCTGACTCTTGGCTTCAGGTCAGCTCAAGATCCCAGGGTCATGGGATCGGGCCCTGCATCATGCTCTGTGCTGAACATGGAGCCTGATTAAGAGTCCCTCCCTCTCCCTCTGCCCCTCACCCTCACTGTGCTCTCTCTCTCTCTCAAAAATAAATAAATAAATAAATAAATAAATAAATAAAATTGGCAATCCTTAAAAAAAAGAGAGAGAAAAGAAAGCAAAGAGTGGAGGCTAAACCAACCAGTCCCGGTGAAATGTTGTCTGCATTCTATTCTTTATGGACAAGGGTGGGCTTTAGACTGGAATTCTGAAAGAAGCTCACAAACAGGGTCCAGAGAAGTTAGGAGTAGGACATGCATATACAAAACAACACTATCTAAGCAAAAAGAAGCCACAGGCACTTGTTTCAGTTAAAGTATGCCCAAACTCAGTGGTCAAAGACACAAATGATAAAAAGAAAAACCAGGAGCAGAGCATTAAAAGACAGATAATTGATCCCTTTAGGAATAAGTCACGCCTTAGGAAAGAAAAACTCCAGTAACAAATTGTTTGATCTCAAGAATTAAGAGCCACCAGGAGCTTTCAGTTAAACCAGCACAGATAACTGGCACGTCGGTGCACTCCTTGTGTTCAGTTAGGCACAAGAAGTAACGAATAGACATAAACGGAGAAAAACAGACAGACAGCTTCTTAAAAGAAACAAAACAAAACGTAAACATTTCTTCGGAGCAGAAATAGACATAAACTACAAAGCGGCAGGCAGAACTGAGCCCAGAGCCCAGCTGGGCTCTGGGCAGGCAAAACAGCAGCTGAAAGTGCCCGGTTCATGAGAGGAAGCGGGGCCAGCTTGGATCAGTCACCTGCTGCCACAGGACAAACCACCCCAAAGCAAACGTGCTCTGTCCACCACTTCTGTGGGCAGAGCTCAGCTAGACACCTGTGCTGGCTGTGTGGCCTTGGGGGTAGGGGTGCACACATCTTTCATTATTTCAAATTTTAGCCCATTTAAAAATGATGTCACCTGGCTTTTTCTCATTGATAGGAGTTCTCTATTAGAGTCTGCGTATGAGTCCTTTGTCATACACATGAGAATACAATCAAAATCCCAGCAGGTGTTTAAAAAAGCAGATGATACAATTTTATATGGCAAGACAGACTGTAAGTACGAAAGACATACAATAGGATATCAAAGCTAAAGTAACTAAGGCAGGGGAGTATTCGCACAAGGATGGACAAATAAACCTGTGGAACAGAACAGAGTCCAGAAAAAGATCCACGTACACAGTGCTAAAATCAAATACAAGTGGAGACCAGACTTGAAAATTCCCTGAGCAGACAAAACCAGTTTAGTCATACAAGAAAAGCTTAATTTAATTGATTTTGCAAGATAAGTAAGGCCAACTTGATCTGCGATGCTTCTTGCTTGTGCCTCTGAAAATCATAAGCGAATCTCAAATTGTGCCCCCAAATTGATATGAAATAACTACTAATGAATTCCCTTTCACTTAAGAAATTCTAATACTGTAATCAGTGAGTGTGAAGAATAAGCAGTCACGGCCTCCACACCATATAATCTGTTTTATGACAATTTACATCTAAGCCTCATTCCACTTCTCAGTTTGAGTGATCCTGGTTTGCAAACTGTCTCTTTGGTGTGTGCACAATACAGTTTTATTAATTACTACTTCAGCGTTCCATTGGTTTTACTTTTGTTTTTTTCTGAACTTTTGACAACAGTGATCTGATTTATGACACAGACATCACTGTAATTCAGTAAGGAAACAATGGCACTTTTAATAAGTTATGCTGAAGTAAATGGAAATCAACTTGGGAAGAAATCTTTTTTTTTTTAAATTTTTTTTATGTTTATTTTTGAGAGAGACAGAGAGAGAGCGTGAGTGGGGGAGGGGCAGAGAGAGAGGGAGACACAGAATCCAAAGCAGGCTCCAGGTTCTGTCAGCACAGAGCCCGACGCGGGGCTCAAACTCACGAGCCATGAGATCATGACCTGAGCCGAAGTCAGACACTCAACCGACTGAGCCACCCAGGCGCCCCTAACTTGGGAAGAAATCTTAACCGTGCTTAATATCATATAGAAAAATTCACATGAAATGGATGGTAGCTTAAAATGATACAGCTTACAGGGCGCCTGGGCGGCTCAGTCAGTTAAGCATCCGACTTGGGCTCTGGTCATCATCTCGCAGTTCATGAGTTTGAGCCCTGCTTCATGTTCTTGGCTCTTGGTTGTCAGCATGGAGCCTGCTTGGGATCCTCTGTCCTGCCCTCTTGCTGCCCCTCCTCCACTTGTGCACATGTTCTCTCTCTCAAAAATAAATAAACATTAAAAAATAATAATACAGCTTATATCAGAAAACACAGAAGAACATCTTTCTTTACGAGAAGGCAGACAAAAGATACTAGCACATAAAAATTCTTAAACATTTAAAAAAAAAAGGTTCACTGGACTTCACTAAAATAAAGAGATTCTGTTTACCAAAAGATGCCACTATTAAGAGTGAAAACAAAACAAAAAAACAAAAAACAAAAACAAAAAAGAGTGAAAAGACAAGCCATGGACACAGACTGGGCTGGGAAGTATTTTAGATTCTTTGGGCCACATATGGCCTCTGTCACATATTCTCCTTTATTTTTGTTTAGGTGTCTTTTTTTCAAAGAGAGAGACTGCACCCGTGCAAGCAGGGGAAGGGCAGAGAGAGAGAGAGGGAGAGAGAGAATCTCAAGCAGGTTCCACATTGTCAGTGCAGCGCAGGGCTCAGTCTCACAACCCTGGGATCACAACCTGAGCCAAAATCAAGAGTCTGACACTTAACCAACTAAGCCACCCAGACGCCCCTAGGTGTTTGTCTTTTAAAACCTGTAACAACGACTCTTAACTTGTAGGCCATATGAAAGTAGGCCACAGGATGGATTTGGCCCACAGAGTATTGTTTGCCAAACCCTGGATGGGAAGAAAGAATTTTCAATATATATTACAAAGGACTTGCGTACAGAATTTATTACAAAGGACTCACATGCAAAATATATAAAGAATTCCTACAAATCAACATGAAAAGGTCGATTAGCATAAATTTTAAAAAATTTATTTATTTTATTTTGAGAAATGAGAGAGAGAGAGAGAGAGAGAGAGAACACGAACAAGTGGGGGAGGGGGAGGGGTGGGGGAGAGAATCCCAAGCAGGATCCACACTCAGTGAGGAGCCCATTGTAGGACTCAATCCCATGACTGTGAAATCATGACCTGAGCTGACACAAAGAGTCAGATGCTTAACCAACTGAGCCACCCAGGTGCCCCTAGCATAAATTTTACAATGGGTGAATTCTTGGCAAAATTGGATCACTAGAGTATATCCAAAATGCCATCAAGCACATGATAAGGTCCTCAATATGATTAATCATCAGGGAAATGCAAACTAAATCCACAGTGATACACAACCTCAGAGCCACCAGAATGGCTGATGTGAGAAAGACTGGCAGCACCACACTAGTGAGCACCATGTAGCACGTGGGACCAGACAAGGTCACAACCAAGTCCAGGAGCTACTTAGGGGCACCTACTACCCTCATGTACACCCTGTGACTCAGCAGTTTCACTTTTAGACATAAAACCAAGAGGCAGGAGCACTGACATCCACCACAGTTTACGCACATGAATAATCACAGCCGCTGTGATCACAGCAAGTTGTACTGGAAGCCACTTCTGCTAAACTCAACCAAACAAGCAAGTCCCATAGGTGGATGGTGAGCCAAAAAAAAAGCCAGAACCAAAGAGCCAATGCTGTGCGGTTCCATTTACATGAAGCTCAAAATCACTGAATGCAGAGTCAGATTAATGGCTGTCTCTAGGGGTACAGACTAGGAGGGGTACAGCCTAGGACAGAAAGGAGCCTTCTTGGTGCTGGAAATATTCTATATCTTGTTCTGGCTGGAGTCACATGGGTGTGTACATACAGAAAAATGCGTCAGGCTGTGCACTTATGATTTACGTCAAGGAGATTCTGGGAAGATGGCAGAGTAGGAAGCACCTGTAAGTGAGAACCTGTCTCCCCCTTGGACAGAAGTTGCAGGGGCAGAAGCTGTCTGATGCAACAACCATTTTGGACTCAGGAGTCTGCTGGCAGCTCGCAACTTCCAGGGGGAGGTTTGGATGGTAAACTGTGGCTACTTTTGGTCAATGTCAGCTCTTAGCACAGTAGCAGCTACCCATCCCCCATCTCCCACCCCAGCCACATGGCAAGCAATCCTCTGGTTCTGGAGCAGTGTGCAGGAGCCAGGGTGGGCAAAAGGACCCTGTCCTCCAAATATCAGGAATCTGTACTCTGATTACTGATTGCTGCTTCTGATAACAGAGGTGCAGACATATAGGCAGGCAGCCAGCCACTGTTGTTGCCCATCCTGGCACTGTTGTAAGACCCTCTCCCTCCAGCTGAACAGACTTCCAGGGGACTTAAAGGGCCAGCACCCTTTTATATCCCCCTTCATTTTTCACTTTTCCTCCTTTTGGGAGCCAGGTATTAAAGACAGGGGTATTTGAAAACTACTACTGAAAAGTACACTAACTGAAATAGCAAATTCCTTACGGGGCTTGAAAGTCAGATTTGAGCAGGCCGAAGAAATAATCAGTGAACTTGAAGACTGGACAATGGAACTTCCCGACACTGAAGAACAAGACAGAAAACAAATTGAGGAAAGGTGAACAGAGCCCAAGGGACTTGTGGGACACCATCAAGCAGACCAACATGTACACTGTGGGTGTCTCAAAAGGAGGAGAGAGGGAAAAGGGCAGCAAAAATATTTGAAAAAACAATGGCTAAAACTTCTCCAACTTGATGAAATACATGAATATAACGTCGAAGAAGTTCCACAAACCTCATGTAAGAGGAACTCAAAGAGATCAACACCAAGGCACATTATAATCAAAGTTTCAAAAAACAAAAACAAAGAATCTTGAAATTAGCAAGAGACAGAAGTATCACAAACAAGTATCCTCAATAAGATTAATGAGAAGATTTCTCATCAGAAACTGGAGGCCAGAGGACAGTGGGCCAATATTTTCAAAGTGCTAAAAGAAACACCTGTCAACCAAGAATCCTGCATCTGGAAAAATTGTCCTTGAAGCATGAGGAAGAGATGAAGACCTCCCCAGATAAAGAAAGGCCGAAGGAGATGTGATCACCTCACCTGCCCAGGAAGAAATGCTAAAGGGATCCTCCAGGTGAGACAAAAGGACACTAGACAGTGTCTCAAAGCCACATGGAAAAATAAAGATCTCGAGAAAGGTAAACATGTGGGCAATTATATAAGCTAGTACTATATAACAATTTGTCACTGTGCTTTTCATATTTGTCACTGTGCTTTTCATTTTCTCCATACTTAAAAAATAAACAGTTATAAGTATAAAAGCTAGTATTACTGTAACTTCAGTTTATAACTCCAAATCTTGTTTTCTATATAATTTAAGAGACTAATGCACTTTAAAAAAACTATTGGCTTATGTTTGGGGCACACAATGTATAAAGATGTAATTATGTAGCATCAACAACTGAAAGGGGTGGGGACAGAGCTGTAGAGGAGCAGAGTTTTTGCATGTTATTCAAGTTAAGCTGTTATAAACTCAAATTATACTGTTATAATGTTAGGATGTTAAATGTCATCCCCATGGAAACCACAAAGAAAATAGCTATAGAATATACACAAAAGAAAATGAGAAAGGAATTTAAAATGTTCACTACAAAAAAATCAACCAAACACAAAGAACACAGTAATGCAGGAGAGACAAAAAAATCTGTAACACACACAGAAAACAGCACAATGACAGAAGTAAGTCCCTTCTTATCAGTATTTACTGAAATGTAAATGGATTAAACTCTCCAAAAGACAGAGACTGGCAGAATAGATAAAAACGTATGAACCAACTACACACTGTCCACAAGAGACAAACTTTAAAATCAAAGATACAGACAGGTTGAAAGTACAAGGATAGAAAGATGCATGCAAATAGTGACCAAATAGTGACCAAAGTAGAGCTGGGGTGGTAATATTAATATCAGAAAAAATAGACTTTAAATAAAAAATGGTTACAAGAGACAAAGGATGACATATATCTGATACACCAAGATGATATAACAATTATAAATATTTACATGCCCCATGACAGACCATCAAAATATATGAAGAAAAAACTGACAGAATTGAAGGCAGAAGTAGACAATTCTACAACAATAGTTGATATACTTGATTACTCCATTCATAATAACGAGTAGAACAACCATAGAGGATAAGGAAACAGAGGACTTAATACAATAAACCAGCTAGATGGAACAGACATACAGGGCACCCGCCCAGCAACAGCCGCACACACCTTCTCCTCACACACACACAGGACACTATTTAGGACAATATGTCAGGCCACAAATTAAGGCACAAGAGATTAAAAAAAAAATAGATATCATACAAAGCATCTTCTCTGACCACAACTGGATGAAGTTAGAAATCAGTAACAAAAAGAAAACTGGAAGACTCACAAAATTGTGGAAATATAAACAAATCTTTTTTTTGTTTGTTTGTTTTAAAGAGAGTGCAAGTGGTGGAGAAGGGCAGAAGGAGAGGGAGAGAGAGAGAGAGAAAGAAAGAATCTTTAAGCAGGCTCCACATTCAGCGCAGAGCCCAATGCAGGGCTCAATCCTATGACCCTGGGATCATGACCTGAGCCACAATCAAGAGTCAGATGCTCAACTAACTGAGCTACCCAGGTACTCCTAAACAAATCATTTTTAAACAACCAAAGGATCAAAGAATAAATCAAAAAGGAATTTAGAAATTACTTAGAAATGGATGAAAATGAAAACACAATGTACCAAAACTTACAGAATGCAGCAAAAGCAGTGATAAGGGGAAATGTATAGCTATAAATATTAAGAAACAAGAAATATATAAAATTAATAACGTAACTTTACAACTTAACAAACTAGAAAAAGAACAGACTAAACCCAAAGCTAGCAAAGGAAGGAGATAATACATATATATCAGCGTAGATATAAATGAATAATAGGGAAACAACAGAGAAAGCCAATGAAACCAAAAGTTCATCAAAAAAAAATTTAACAAATCTTCGCTAGATGGACTAAGAAAACAAGAAAACCCAAATTACTAAAATCAGAAATGAAAGTGGGGACATTACTATCAATTCTACAAAAACAAAAAGTACTATGAATGATTGTACACCAACAAATTGGATAACCTAGATGAAATGAATAAATTGCTAAAGTCACAAAACCTACCAAGACTAAATCACCAAGAAATAGAAAAACTGAATTGTCCTACAACTATCAAGGAAGTTGAATCAATAATCAATCTCCCAAAAAAGAAAAGCACCACATCATTAGCTACACAGGTGAAGTCTACCAAACATTTAAAGAAGAACCAATACCAATCCTTCCCGAACTTTTCCAAAATAATGGAGAGGAGGGAAGACTACTTCCTCACTCATTCTATGAGGCCAGCATCACCCTGATACCAAAGCCAGACAGAGACACAAGAAAACTATAGACCAACATCCCTTATGAATATTGATGCAAAAATCCTCAACAAAACACTAGCAATATATTCAGCAATATATTAAAAGGATTATACACCAGGAAAAAGTGGGATTTGTTCCTAGAATGCAGGTATGAGTCAATACATGCATGAATGTAACAACATAAATGTAATACACCAATGTAACATGCCAAATCAACAGAATGGGGAGGAGAAAAAACACAAGATCATCTGAATCGATGTACAAAAAACATTTGATAATATTTAACGCCCGGTCTTTACAAAAACACTCAACAAACTAGAACAGAAGGGAACTAACTCCACATTCTAAAAACCATACATGAAAAACCCACAGGAACCATCATACTCAATGGTAAAAGATTGAAAGCATATCCTCTAAGATGAGGAACAAGGCAAGGTTGTTTGGTTTTGTCACTTCTATTCAACATGGTAGTGGAAATTCTGATTAGAGCAATTAGGCAGGGAAAATAAATAAAAGGCATCCAAATTGAGATGGAAGAAATAAAATTATCTGTGTTTGTAGATGATATTATTTTATGTGTACAAAACTCTAAAGAGTCCACACCAAAAAACAAAATAAAACAAAACAAACAAAAACAAAAACAACCAAACAAAAACAAAACAAAAAGCCAAAAAACCATTAGAAATTTGGAATTCAGCAAAGTAGCAGGATGCAACATCAACACACAAAAATCACTTGTTGCATTTCTACATATGAACTACCTGAAAAAGTAATTACAAAAACAATTCCATTCACAGTAACATCAAAAGGAGTAAAATACTTAGGAATTAACAAGCATGCCAAGAACATTCAATGGAGAAAGTACAATCTATTCAACAAATGGTGCTGGGAAAACTGGACATTCACATGCAGAACTGGACCCCTACCTCACACCATATACAAACATTTACTCAAAATGCACCAAGGACCTAAACCTAAGACCTGAAACAAAACACTTAGGAGGAAACACAGTACAAAAGCTTCACAACACTAGATTTGGCAGTGATTTCTTAGATATGACAATGGCATAGGTAACAAAAGAAAAAAAAATTATTTTTTAAGAAAAAAATGTTTAAATTGGACTTTATGAAAATTTTTAAAACTGTGCATCAAAATACACTATCAATAGAGTAAAAAGGCATCCCACAAAATGGGAAAAAATATTTAAAAATCACTTATATGATAAACTATTACTATCCAGAATATATAGAGAACTCCTAAAAGTCAACAAGAAAATTCCTAAAACTCAACAAGAAAACTCTCAACACTCAGCAAGAGAAAAAACAAACAACCCGATTCAAAACTGGGCAAAGGACTTGAATAGACATCTTTCCAAAAAAGATACACAGATGGCCAATAAGCACATGAAAAGATAAATCAGTATCACTAATCAATAGGGGAATGCAAATCAAAAGTACAATGAGATACCACCTCACACACATTGCGTGGCTATTTTAAAAACAAAACAAAACAGAAAACAAGAGGTGTTGGTGAGGATGTGGAGAAAGTGCGCTTGTGAGCTATTAGTGGGAGTGGAGAATGGTACAGCCACTGTGGAAAAAGTATAGTGGTTCCTCAAAACATTAAAAGTTACCATAAGATCTAGCAATTCACTTTGAGGCATGTACTCAAAAGAATTAAAAGCAGGGTCTCAAAGAGATATTTATTTTTACACCCATTTTTATAGCAGCGTTATTCACGATGGCTAAAAAATAGAAGTGGCCCAAGCTGCTTACATCCATTGACAGAAGAATGGTAAACAAAATGTGGTAATATACATATAATGGAGTAGTGCTCAGCCTTGAAAAGAAAGAACATTCTGACACCTGCGACAACAGGGATGAATGTTGAGGACATCATGCCACGTGGAATAAGGCAGTGACAAAACGACAGGTCCTGTACGATTCCACTTACATGAAGTACTTGGAGTAGTCAAATCACAGACAGAAAGTATAACCGTGCCTGCCAAGAGCCGGGGGAGGGCAGAATGGGAAGTTACTGCTTAAGGGATATAATTTCAGTCTTATGGGTACGGAGTAGATGCTGATGATGGTTGTACAATCATGTGGATGCATTTACTACCCCCATATTCTCTAACTAGAAATGGTTAAGATGGTAAGTTTTATGTTAAATGCATTTTATCACAATAATTAAAAACAGTTATACCATTCACTGTATGCAATTTCTTTCTCAATTAAAAAGTACATGAAAAGAAAAAAACCAGTTCCAGGTGGATTATAAACCTAAATGCAAAGGCTAATGAAAACAGCTTTGATTTTTATGTTTATTTATTTATTTTTATTAATGTTTGTTTATTTTTGAGACAAAGTGTGAGTGGGGGAGGGGCATGGAGCGAGGGGGACAGAGAATCCAAAGCAGGCTCCAGGCTCTGAGCTGTCAGCACAGACACCGACATGGGACTCAAACTCACGAACCGTGAGATCGTGACCTGAGCTAAAGTCAGACACCCAACCGACTGAGCCACCCAGGTGCCCCTAATGAAGACAGCTTTTAAATACAATACACGAGAATACTTCATGAGCCTGACATAGGGAATGCTTTCCTGAACAGCATACAAAAGGCACTAACCATACAGACAAAGACTGGTAGATTACATTAAAAATTAAGAACTTCTGGGGTGCCCGGGTGGCTCAGTGGGTTAAGCATCCAACTTAGGCTCAGGTCATGATCTCGTGGTTTGTGAGATAGAGCCTCACATCAGCTCTGCGTTCCAAGTGTGGAGCCTGCTTGGAATTCTCTTTCTCCTCTCTCTCTGCCCCCCTCTGCTCACACACTCTTTTTCTCAAAATAAATAATCTTTTTTTTTTTTTACTGTTTATTTTTTTTATTTTTGAGACAGAGACAGAGCATGAACAGGGGAGGGACAGAGAGAGAGAGGGAGACACAGAATCTGAAACAGGCTCCAGGCTCCGAGCCGTCAGAACAGAGCCCGATGTGGGGCTCGAACCCACAAACTGTGAGATCATGACCTGAGCCGAAGTAGGACGCTTAACCGACTGAGCCACCCAGGCGCCCCAAAATAAATAATCTTTTAAAAAATAAATAAATAAAAATAAAAATAATTAACAACTTCTGTTCATCAAAAGACACCATTAGGAGGGTAAAAAGGTAAGACAGAATGACAGAAGGTATACGTAACAGGCTTGTAACCAGACTATATCAAGATGTTCTATAAATTAGCAAGAAAAACATAAAACCCGCCATATAAAAATGGGTAAAAAACTTGAACAGATCTTTTACCAAAGAGAAACTCCTAATAGCCAATGATGATATGAAAAGCTATTCAATCTCATGAGTAATCAGGAAAATAGAAACCAAAATCATAATGAGATATCATTATGTCCTCATCAGAATGACTCCTACTGAACGTCTGTTGTCCCCCATGCAGATAAGGATGGGTAATGGCAGGACCGTGTGCACTTCTGGCAGGTGCCACTTCAGAAAGCAATTCAGTCCTACTTAATAAAGCTGAGCGGGCCCATCCTGGGGCCCCAGCAGCCCACCTGCCTTGTGCCCCAGGGAGACACGTTTAAGGGTGCAGTGTGGCTTGTAAAGGCTGCAAGCTGGCAGCAACCCGGATGCCTATCAACAGTGGGACGGAAGGTGTGATGGAAGACCAGGCAGGCACCAAGTGACAGAGGACATCAGTGAAGCTGGGACACGGAGGCCGAGGGACAGACGTCAGCCACCACCATGAACGTACAGTTCCAAAGAAAAGCTCAACTACAGTTTAGGCATTGAAGTGGAAAAGCGCTAAGAAAAGCAACAACGTAATGACTCCCAAAGTCAGGATGGAGCAGCAGGAAGGGGCTCTGACAGGAAGAGGGCACAAAGGGCTTCTGGGAACTCTACACTTCGACCTGGGGAATGGTTATACCAGAGTTTCCTACAAAATAACTTCAGTAAAATATTTTAATGCATCTGTATGCATCTCTCTGTATTTTTTATTTTTGACAGAAAGTTTTGTTCTTGCTTTTTTTTAAGAATCCAAGAAACCCATGAATTCCCCTCACCACACTACGGGGGGATGTCCTTGTGAGAAGAACCTGACTCTTGAGAAGGCCAGAAGGTCCACGAAACCACACACACACCCCATGGGGGAGCACCCAGCTGTCCTGCTTGTCTGAACCCCTTCGGTGGGCGATGCTCCCCTGCAGGGGTCAGAGACAGGAGGCATCCACAGTGCTGCCTGAATGAGGAAGAGAGGAAGGGGGAGGAAGGACTCACATGCAGAATAAGGCTGACAGGCACCAGGGCTCTGAAATAACATACCCCAAGAAGTGCTGAAGTCCTCTCCGTTTCTTCTCTGTTCACCCGAATGCTGTGGTTTTCCATCACTGTGATTCAAAAGCCAGAGCAGATAAAATTTGCACTGTATCTATCAATCAACCAATCATTTCTGTGAAAGACTCTAGAATGAGGAGCAAGCCTCACTCCCTGACGGGGACACAACGGCAGCACCTGCCGTGTCCGACCTTGACAAACTGTCCACTGGGGCCGGTGTTTGAGCCCAGCACTAGAGCCAGTAGGTACGGGGATGCACGCTGGCCGGCCACACTGAACGGAGCCGCCACTGGCCAGGCCAGCTGCAGAGTGCTGGGCGGGGCTCGGCTCTCCTAGTGCCCAGCAGGACCTGGGTGCCCAGAGGGCTACAAAGCAAAGGCAGAGGAGAGCCCTGCAGCCCTTCTAGGGGCTCTCTCCAAGGGGTGGGCCCAAACACCCGCAGTCTTGCGGAACAGGCTGAAGGCCTCCTCCCACACTGCTGCTCTCAAGAGCACACACTGCCCCTCGCCCAGGCACTCAGCAAAGCCAGACAGCACAAAAGGAATCCCCCGTGACTGAAATGTCAGAACTTTCTAGATCAAGAGGTGATGCAGTCCAACCCCTCTTGTTACAGAAAGGGAAAATAAAGGGCTTGTTCCCTCTCAGTGCCCACACGACACCCTGCCCACCCCTAAATAAGACAGAAAGAGTTGCTCTCAAACAAGGTAAAGAACTCTCTAGAAAGATGACTGGCCATCATGTTTATGGTACCTTACCTGCCAAAATCGGTATCAGAGGAAGCTCCAAAGTACAAAATAGTTGCCATAAACCGTAAACCTGTTGCACAGGAAGAAATTATTATCAATTTAACTTTTAAATTACTGGCACCTGCATTCTGCTCAACAGCCTACTTGATCTCATGGAGGTGGAATTCGGGCACCTCTGGAGTGAACACGGGCCCCTACCCAACAACCGCCCTCCCCCCGCTTCCTAGTAAAACTCCTATTTCCTGCAAGTACCCTATTTTATTACCAAGACCTCATAGAGATATTTAGAAATATCAGGTAGGACAAACCTCACTCCCAATTTTCTTTAATCCTTCTCATTTTTAAGTGTGATTTAGGTATTTTTAGACTTTTAGCCTTCCATTTTCATTTCCGAATAGGTTTACTGAATTCACAAAAGCGTAACTAGAATTTTCATTGGATTTTGCATCGGCTTTGTAGGTTAACGTGAACAGAGGTGAAATCTTTGTATTAGGTCACGACGTCCTCCAAGAGTATGAAACATCTCTGCATTTGTTCAGACCACCCTCATGCCCCCATCAGAGCTTCTGTCTTGTTCATCCCTTCCTGCTACTGAGAGGCCCCGGCCTTGTCCACCCCTCTGCCGCCTGTACCTCCAGGCCCAGCGCTCTGTGCTTTGCCCTCGAGGAACGGCTGATGTCCTCCAGGCCAGCAACTGGCTCCTCCTTGGCTCTCGGGCTGGTTTTGCCCATCTGGGGTGGCAGGGGAGAGAGGTGGGCTTCTTCTCTCCCACTGGACCCGACCCACCAGCCCACAGTCCTTGGCCTGCAGCCACAGCTTCTGGGGCCTGGCTCCCCCACCGGCAGCCCCTGCAAGGCCACTGCCCTCTCAGGGTCCCGTTGACAGCTCACCCTCCAAGCCCGGGGGTGGAAATGCTTCCAGCCAATGCCTGCCCTGGAGGCTTCTGTGTCTCTTGCTGGTCCCCTCACCCCTGGCCTTGCCTCAGGACACAGTCCCTTCCTTCAACTCTTCTAGATCATTCCCTCGAATGCCCTCTGCTTCCCAATGAGACCTTGAGTAGAGCGGTTCCATCTCACTATTAACTAAAATAAACGCTCAGCTTTGATGTTAACTGCAGCACCAGAAATGTTCCAATTGAATTGGTGGCTTTTAAAACTCCTCCAATTGTTAACCCACAGAAAACATCTTTAAAACTTCAGGTCTAGGGTCACCTGGGTGGCTCAGTCAGTTGAGCGGCTGACTTCAGCTCAGGTCATGATCTCACTGTTCATGAGTTCGAGCCCCACGTTGGGCCCTGCACTGTCAGCACAGAGCCTGCTTTGGATCCTCTGTCCCCTTCTCTCTGCCCCTCCCCCACTTGCGCTCTCTCAAAAATAAATAAACGTTTAAAAAAAACCACTTCAGGTCTTATCATCTGACTATCCTTCTATGAATGATGTGCAGCTTAACTTGGCCTTAGAGCTCAATGTCCCATTTCTTACGCACTCGAAGATGCTGTGAGTGGGGATGGGAATGAATGATGCTGTTGGGGGACAGTGAGCAAGAGTGGCCCGCTGACCCCAAGTTATGATAAAATGCCTTGCCTTCAACTGAGAACAAAGGCCCATCGTGAGTCTGTAGAGTATCTTCAGGTTCACACGTACATTTTGGTTCTTTATTTATTTATTTTTTAAAACTTTTTTTAATTAATTATTTATTTATTTATTTTTGAGACAGAGAGAGACAGAGCATGAGCAGAGGAGGGGCAGAGAGAGAGGGAGACACAGAATCATAAGCAGGTTCCAGGCTCTGAGCTGCCAGCACAGAGCCCGACGCAGGGCTCGAACTCACAGACCAGGAGATCATGACCTGAGCTGAAGTCAGACGCTTAACCGACTGAGCCACCCAGGCACCCCCATTCTGGTTCTTTAAAAGATCACGAGAATTGCAGATTAGGCAAACTCAGCAGCAATGTTCGCCGCGATCCAGGAAGTGACAAAATAGACGCAAATGGGTACTGGCCGGTAGTGTGAGTCTTTCCACGGCAGACGTGACACCGTGGCATCACCAACACCTCAAGCACATGAGCTCCCATGCAAATGCAAGACGCTACCTGGAGCCTCACACCTTCTCCCTTACCCAGTGTTTCCTCATTTTACAGGAACCGTGGAGAAGCCAAGTGCCCGAGGAGCACAGATCATACAGTGGGGGAGACAGGAGCGTGCCCTCCACATGGCCACCTCACCACCCGTCCTGGCCCGGACGACACCCACAGACACCCTGGGAGGGGACAGATGGGGCGGGGGACAAGCTGCAGCCCACCCTCCCCACACTCAGTCTGACTCTCCTCCTGAACACCTCATTCTGCCAGACGACTCCCACACTCTGCGCTGGGCTCAAGGCCCCAAGCCGGAGAAAACTCAGGACCATGAGCTGACAGTAGGTCGCTGTAGGCTGGCATTTGCTGTCCAGTCATCCCGGGCCTTGGTGCTCCTGCAGCCTGGCCAAGGGCACCAGGTACCGTGAGCAGACTGTCCACTCCTGCCCAAAGAGCCTTCCACAGGATAGAGCTGACCCCGCAGCCTCCACTTTGAGTGGTTCTCCAGTTGGGCCTCCTCAGGACAAGGCTGAGCTCTGTACTCTCCTGACAGAGCCCCTGACACAGCTCGCCCTCTTCCACACCTTCTGCCTCATTCTCCCGTCCCCTCCTGCACCCCTGCTGCTCCCTCCCTCTGCTCCAACTCCCCCTGCATTCTGACAGCTCACCTCCTCAGTCAGCTTGCTCCTCCCTCCACACCGCAATGGACACATTTAGCTAAGGAGGCTGCTGCTTTTCTTCCTGGAGTGTGACGAGGGCCTGGGGGTGAAGCTCCCCGTGCCCACCCCTCACCTGGCTGAGCCTACAGCCCCCTGGGTAGCCGCTCCAGCCCGGGTGCAACGCCCTCTGCAGCTGGTCCTTTGTTCCCTGCAGCCGCTCCCATCCCAGATGCACACTAGAAAGAAATTAGACTTCAGAGTCAGAAAGCACCCTTTGAACCACAGCCTCAGCTTAACTTTGGGCAAGGTGCCTGCACACTGGCCTCTCTGACCTTGGTCTTCTCATCTGTAAAGTGGGGCTGGTAATACCGAGGTGAGCACATCCCTGTTTCAGTGACAGTGTCTCAGCTTCTGTTTGGGAAAGTTTCCTCTTTGTCCTCGTAGGACGGACCAGTAGAACTCACCTCCATGCCGTGTCCCCGCCAAGGGGCACACGTGGGGCACAGTGAGGGAAACGAGGCACTCCTAGTGCTGAAACTGAGTCTTGGACAAAAGTGACATGTGGATGCGAGGTCACGGCTCACTGCCGGCCCCCAGGCCTCAGGGCCTTCCCTTCCCAAGGCCTGGTCCTGCTGTTCCTCTGATCTGGGAGCTCCCCCATATCCCTCTGGCAGATCTCTTTTCAAATTAAGGGCAAGTGAGTTTCTGCATTGTTAACCCCAAGTCCCTATCTGACTGTCTCCCTCCCTATCAGAGCGCCCAGGATGAGGTGCAAACCCCAGCAAACCCCACCCCCAGCCTCAGTGCCGGCACATGGCCAGCCGCGTGGCCCCAAAGGTTCCCAGCCGTGGCCAACGTTGTGCTCCCTGAGCACCCTGCACGCTCTCCCAGCTGTGTTTCCAGCACGTAGCTGCTGATTTACAAGCAGGAAGCCTGAACAGAGTGGCCCCACTGCAGCGGCCCACGCTGCTCCCATGGCACTGCCTCCTGTGGGGCCTGCTGTGGGGCCATGGGAGGCTCTGGGCCAGGCTCCAGGGCTGTGAGCACCGTGGCTCCCACAGACGCGGTTCCTAACACCTGGGTGCATCCCCAGGAAGGGCTGGGATGCTCCTGAGCACACGGGCCGAGGCGAGCCCACAGCCTCTGCCACAGAGGCTGGGTCAGCAGCACGAGGAGTTTATGAACTAGCAGCCCTCAGGTGGCTCTCCGACACCAGAGGGGCCGTTTAGAAGAATCACACTGTGAAGAGGGCCTCCCGGGAACAGTTTCCTGAAAGAATCAAGTCACCCGTCCTTACTCAGTATCTTCCACCAGAAATGTCAGGGTAGAAAGCATTTGTGCAAAGTAAGTGAAAACGAATGTCAGGAATGTTCTTTCTGCTACTAGATTGTCTATGAAGTGGAAAAAGTTTCTAGGAAAAAATTCGGGTAAAGCCTTATCTTAACACAACTCACCACCACATTTCTTGAGGAATTCCCGTACGTGCTGCTCACGGTGACAGATATGGCGCTTTCGAGGTATTTTGCCACTAAATCTTCAAAAGAAGGTGTGGCATCCTCAGGATCTATGAGCCGTGCGGCAATTCTGGGGTCTAGCCCTACGAAATGCACAACTACAGAGAAAAAGGGCATTTAGTACTGTACGGAAAAGAAGGACTGTCCTTGCCCTTCCCTTACGAGGTCCTCAAGGCTCGAATCAATACCAGCACCGCCATCCCCTCAAGTCCCAGCGGTGAGAGCCAAGGGATGCTCTGCCACTCCTAGGGAAGTCTGAACCTTTGGGAAGAGTGGCCTCCACAACCCAGGTCCCGCACAGGCAATCTCCGTGGGGGACCGACCCTGGGCAGCCGCAACACTCTGAACAAACATGGAACAGGAAGCTCTCAAAAATGTTGAGAGACACGGCGGTGAGAATCCTCAGGCACTCTTCCTGCCCCCTCTGCCCCTGCTCCCCGGCTTTCTGACACACGCCCTCACCGGGCTGCCTTCCCAGGCATCCCTGACCCCACTTCAAGGTGTCCAGGAACCCAAGTGTCTTGAGTAGAAGGAAAAGCGTACACGGCTCATCGCCGAGTTCTGGGTGGGGGTGGATGGGCAGTGCGCGTGAGGGCACGGACGCCTGGCATTCAGGGTCCCCCGACATGCGGAAAACTCCTAGAGACCCACAGACCTCTGCTGCACGGGATGTGTAAGAAGAACCGGGCGCTAGGCCACCCCTGGCAGTCAATGCCCCCACCTTGTGGCTTTCTCATCTGGAGACCCTGGCAAGAGGTTCCTGTGAGCATCTGTGAGACGTGTGGGAAGATGTTTTGTGAAAAATAAAAATGGCATTTGCTAAATAAGTTTCAGTACCAGAGTATTTTAGACACGGACAGGGGAGCCATAAAGGTTGGGGGGTGCTGATCAACAGAGATAAATCTGAGTCCTAAGTGATTGCTTTTCAAGTTACTTTAACACTTTGAATAATGTTACACAAAAATAAGTTTGCTTTCAAACAAATCTGTGGTCTTAGATCACAATACACTAAATATTATTTTTCTGGCATCTTTAAATGATGCCAGTCTAGGAGAGTCACGTTTGCCAACACACCAAGTATCATGACTTTTTTGTTTCATGTCTTTGTTTCACCTGGCACCTTGGACGGAGAACAGTGGCAGGCGCCCTGGACGCCTGCACCTGCCGCGGCCACGCGTGACCCCGCCCCACACTGCCCGGCAATGCTAACCGACCCCATTGGGCTAGTTGACTCTACTTGCCTTTTCAAGGCTCAGCCAACATATATTTTTGAAAACTCTTGGGGAAGATGTGACAGCACTGAAGGGTCGCAGGGGCTGGTTGCTGTAAGCTCACAACTAACACATCAAAGCCCACCGGGCAAATCCCACGATGGGGAGAAAACGCCAGTAGTGGACAAAGAAAGGCCAGCAAAACAGATTTGAAATGAGCTAAGAAAAGTTGAGAAAAATAATAAAAGTTATGAAAAATAACTAAATTAGAAATACTTAGAAAAATAAAAATTGAACAAAGAAAGGAAAGGGTTTGGAAAAGGGAAATAAAACACAACTGTTTCAGAAACAAAACGGAACTGGCAGTACACAAAAGCCAGGAGACAAGGCTGCACACGAGAAAGACGATGGAAGAGAGGAATTTCCTTAATAAAAGGCAACTAAGATGGAAAACAGATTCTAGATAAACACGCATCAATGTACACAATAAGAGTTCAAACATCGCAGAGAAGATAAAAAACCAGGCATCATGTACCTCCTGACAGGAGGACACGCCTAGGGTCAGGGGTCAGGGTCAGGGTCAGGATATAGTCTTGCCTTCCCCAAATCAGACCTGAAATCAGACCAAGCCTCCAGATCTAAGTGTCAATTTACAGAATAGAAGAGCGAGAAGAACACCCTAAGTGGCAAGAAGGGGGCACGTTCCCAAAAATCTAGACTCTGGGCCATCGTATGTGACAACCTGGTTCTATCCACAAGGACGAAGTAATTTCAGGAAGACAAAACAAGGAGAGAGAATATGTAGATGAAAAGAAAGGAAACTTAAGAAAAATATCACACCTATCCCAGCTCCGGGATAACCTAACCCTTGTTTGGATCTCAAGTCATGCAAAGTATAAACACCCAAACCAAGCAAACAAAATATTTAAAGACAACGGGGGCAGTGCAGACACCGACTGGATATCTAATAACAAAGATCACTACGAATTTTGGGGGGAGATGATGATGGCATCATCTTAAAATGAAACTCTCGTGTCTCATCATGTAATTGAAATATTTACAGATTAATCACATGATGCTTGGAATTTGCTACAAAATAATTGGGGGGGGGCGGTTTGAAAATGTGAGGCGTGACAGAGGAGAGAAGATTGGACAGGGTGATGGGTACTGTGTTGTGTTCTCCAATACCACCTCCGACAACCAGTGTATGGGTCTGTCCCCCCCACAGCTGTCCCGCTCTCTGCTCTCTGCAGACCCCGGCGCAGTTCTGACACCCGCTGCACTTAGTGCAGATGCCGGAGGCTGAGGGCTCCGCCTCACGAGACCCCCCTCCTCAGATGCCTCCTGCACCTCCTATCGACCAGCTGCGAACGGGGGGTTCCCGTTACCCCCTCCCCGGGCCCCGTGGTCGGCCAGCATGGCTCGAGGGACTCGGGAAAGCACCTCACTTACTAATACCTGTTTATTAGGAATGACACAACTCAGGATCATCCAGAAGGAAGAGACATGCAGGGCAAGGGACAGGGCAGGGGGAGCGCCAGCACCCAGCCGTGCTCACCAACCTGGGAGCTCTCTGGATCCCCCCCTCTACCCCGTGCAGGGCATCTATGGAGGTCCCATTGCACAGGTGTGACTGATGAGCTTGCCAGCCCCCGAGACTGCCTGCCTCCCCATCCCCTCTCCCTCCCTGGAGTGGGGGTGGGGTCGGGGCGGGGCGGGGGTGGGGCTTGCAGTCCCACCCACTGAGCAGGGCGTGGTTGTGGTTTTGTGGTCCCATCCAGAAGCGGATGGGGGCCTCAGCTCTGAATACTCTCAGCACACAAAAGACACTCTTAGCACTCTGAGCATTGCAAGGGTCTTAGGAACTATGTGCCAGGAAACAGGGTCAAAGACTAAATATATAGTTCTTACTGTATAACAGGTACTTTTGTACATGTTGGAAATTTCTGTACAATCAAAAGTTTTTTTCCAACATCGTATTACGAATATTTTCAAACATGCAGACAATTTAAAAAGAATTATACAGTGAACATTCATACATCTACTACCTAGATCCTATGATGTGCATGCCTGTTCATCTAGTGAAAAAACTTAACAATTTTTTTACTATATTAAATGAAAGATAAAAATGCGTTCTATATTGTTTTGATGTTAATTACTCTGGACTTCATTATTTTTAATCTAATTTAGTCTAATTTTCATTCCAGTTAGTGAACACACAGTTTAATTAATGTCAGGTGCACAACACAGTGGTTCAACAGCTGCATAGAGTAGCCAGTGCTCGTCACCACAAGTGCCCTCCTTAGTCCCCATCGCCTATTTCCGCCAGCCCCAGCTCCCCTCTGGTAGCCAGCAGTGTGTTCTCTGTAGTCAGGACTCTGTTTCTTGATTTGCTCTGTTTTCTCCTTTGCTCACCTGTTTCTGAAATTGCACGTATGAGTGAAATCGTATGGTATCTGTCTTCCGCTGACTGACTTATTTCACTTGGCAAAATGCTCCATCCACATCACTGCAAATGGCAAGATTTCACGGTTTCTGATGGCCGAGTGACATTCCATTGTACACACACAGCACACCTCTTTTACCCATTCCTCAGCCGAGGAACACAAGGCTGCCTCCGTAGCTCAGCTATTGTTCTGCTGGTATGAACACTGGGGTGCGTGCGTCCCTTTGAACTAGTGTTCCTGTATTCTGTGGGTAAATACCCCGTAGTGTGATTACCGGAACGTAGGGCAATTCTATTTTTAATTTTGGGGGAACCTCCACACTGTTCTCCAGAGCAGCTGCACCAGTTTGCATTCCCACGAGCAGGGCACGAAGGTTCCCCTTTCTCCACGTCCCTGCCAACACTTGTTATTTCTTGTGATTTTGATTTCAGCCATCCTGACAGGTGTGAGGTGCCAGGTCACTGTGGTTTTGATCTGTATTTCCCTCATACTGAGTGATGTTGAGCGTCTTCTCATGTGTCTGGACTTCAGTTTAATTCTCAGGGAGTTTAAAGCTATTTGTGGTCACAACAAATGCCATCCGAACACACTGCATAACTCACTTTTCTTATTTTAAACTACAGAAGGAATATACACACTTGTAAAACAAAAGCAAAAACAAAAACAAGCAATCTAAAGCACGGAGGGAAGGTGTCCCCTCACCCTTGGGACACTCGGCCCAGCTGCCTGGTGCTGCCTCCCGCTGTCAGGAGGGGTCACTGCTGGAGAGTCAGATTTCAGAGATCGTGAAAACGAACACTTACCGTGCTTCCAACCGCCATCATTACCAAAAACTGCAGCACTGTCCTCACAAAATCCTTGGCATTAAAACAAATAACAGGACATTTACATTTCAGAGTATGAAACAGCACTTTCCCGGGAGATGAAAACCAATTCACTGATTTAGACACTGATTTAGAACTTCCGACTTCTGACCTTGGAAAAAACGCTCCTATTGTATAGCCACCACTTACATAGTACTATGTGCAGAGCTTCTTACGCTAAGAGCACGGATTAATCCGAACCCTGCAAGGTGGGTGTCACTCACCTGCACTTTATGGTGATGACGACGAGGCACAGAGAGGCTGGGAGGTGAACCCGAGGCCCCACGGCATCAATGGGGAGCTAACCCCCGAGGGAGGCCCCGTTCCCAGCAGACTAAGACGCGCCTCTCTGACCAGAGCACACGCTCTGGGCCCCTCACGGGCTCCCCGCACCACGCTGCAGCCTGCTCTCCCAGTCCCAGCATGTGCTCTAGACACTGCCCTCTGCTCACACGGAGCTCCCTCGCTGGCACCCCGCATGGTGTCACGTCCTCTCGCACTCCGGGGCCACCGCACGTGTGCATTTGGTCGACAGTTCTCCCCCCTCACCCCCGTGATTTCTGCCAACTGCCCACCTGTTGTTTTCAGGAGGGTTGGCCCCTTTCCCCAGGCAGGGAGCTGCCCCTCCTATACTCTCGTCCACGCACAGGCTGCAGCAGGACCACATCTGCCGTGCTGTCATTTACCTTGAGAGTCTGCTTGCCCCCTTGCATCGTGAGCTCTTGGGCACGGGACTGATAAGAGGTGGCATTTCCTGAACACTTCCCATGAGCAGACGTTATGCTAAACACCTCAAAGGACTGTTACACCGAAATCTCACCACAACCCTGTTAGGCAGGCACCAGATCCACCTTACAGATACGGAAACTGAGGTTCAGGGTGGCTAACCAATTTTCCCAGCATGCCCCAACTGGCGAGTGGCAAAGCTAAGGTCTGAGACCCTATCTGCTGCATCCAGGGCCCACACTGTAAGTCTCCCTTTATAGTAACTGTCTCTCCATACACGAATGAGGGTCTGTCTTGCAGAGGCTGAGGGAGAAAGAAACCAGGGGCCCACTCAGCTCTGCGCACATCAACAGTCAGATTTCGCTCAGCTTGCTCCATAAACAGACATTTTCAGTCCTGTCACGTTTTCCTGCGTGATTTCGCCTGGGATTCCCTTGAAGGGGGGCCAGGAAGGGAGGGAGCACAGAGTGCCAGTAGCACAGCCTCCGGGCTTGGCTCCGCGGACTCAGACTCGGGAGGGTGCACAGAGGAGAGCAGGGGAGAGGGGCTGGGGCTCACACAGGAGAAGAGCTGCGCTTCCTCTCTGATGCTCCCACTTGCCGAGACCCGAAGTCTCCACTAAGGCCATCTAAGAACGGCAGGGTCTCCTACTAGTGAGAGATGCGGGTGTGGGTTTCCATCTTAAGATAAGACAACAGAAAGAGCATCTTGTAAGACAAAGTGGCTGAAACACAATGTGTACTCTAAGTCAGTTATATAAGTCCATCGTGTCACATTTGCAAACGAAAAGGCAGCTAGAATATAAAAGAGCGAGACTTGAGTCTAAAAAGAGGAGGCCTGAGTTGAAATCTCAAGACTGACTTACGATTATTTCTCTGAGCCTGTTTCCCCAACTATAAAATGGAAAATAATAAGACCAAACACGTAGAGTTAATGTGAAGATGGAGAAAGAGCAGGTAAGAACTTGCACGTTGCACAGGTGTCTGATAAGCGCTATTAAGTACGCCTTGTGCAAGAGAGTTATTTATGTGTGCTTTAATTGAAATGTGATTTATTCAGGGGCGCCTGGGTGGCTCAGTTGGTAGGTGTCTGACTTCGGCTCAGGTCATGATCTCTCAGTTCACGAGTTTGAGCCCGGCGTCGGGCTCTGTGCCGACAGCTCGGAGCCTGGAGCCCGCTTCGGGTTCTGTGTCTCCCTCTCTCTGCCCCTCCCCCACTCACAGTCTGTCTCTCTCTCAAAAATAAATAAACATTAAAAAAAATGTGAGGGGTGCCTGGGTGGCTCAGTCGGTTGAGCGTCTGACTTCGACTCAGGTCACGATCTTGTGGTCTGTGAGTTCGAGCCCCGCGTCGGGCTCTGTGCTGATGGCTCAGAGCCTGGAGCCTGCTTTGGATTCTGTGTCTCCCTCTCTCTCTGCCCCCCTAACCCACTCGCATTCTGTCTCTGTCTCTCTCCAAAATAAATAAACATTTCAAAAAATTTTTAATGTGATTTATTCAAATTCATTTTAAATCTCAAACAGGGATGCCTGGGTGCCTCAGTCAGTTAAGTGTGCGACTTTGGCTCAGGTCATGATCTCACAGCTCATGAGTTCTAGCTCTGTGTGGGGCTCTGCGCTGATAGCCTGGAGCCTGGAGCTGCTTCAGATTCTGTGTCTCCCTCTCTCTCTGTTCCTCCCCTGCTGGTGCTCTGTCTCTCTCACTCTCTCTCTCTCTCTCTCAAAAATAAATAGACATTTAAAACAAGTTTAAATCTCAAACATACTATCATAGAATTGGATTATTACTTCCATTTTTATGGTATGTGAAGCTATGTCTTCATAGAAATGTCTTGGAACTTACAAAATTAAACCTCAATATTCACTTATTCAAGACTAATTCTGAACAAACGCTTGCTCAGCACAAGCTCTGTCACACTGTCCGTGGCCTGTGGAGATACAGGAATGAACAAAACACAAAAATGCTGCTTCAGAGAGCTTGGGGGCAGATCCACAGGGAACAAAGGGGTCAGACGCACACAGAGGGGGCGGTATCCTACACGCCGTGCAGCTGCACTTGGGGGTGTGCGCGGGGGTGTGGGCACTGCTGTATATAGTGGGTAGGAAGCCGCCCAACCCCCGCTGACCCTGCTGTAACACCTCAGGGACCTGAGGGATCGAGCGAACAAAACACCCAGTTGAAGACGGAAAGTTCTCTATGGAAAATCTTACCCAACACACGTAGAAGGAATGACAGACACAGAAAAATCACCATCTTCCAGACATAACTAAAAAGTGATTCCGGTGACCCTCGCTGGCACATGAAGCCACTAA
The DNA here is from genome assembly GCF_023721935.1 of Panthera uncia. NCBI lineage: Eukaryota > Metazoa > Chordata > Mammalia > Carnivora > Felidae > Panthera > Panthera uncia. The sequence continues at coordinate 1,351,605 of NC_064811.1, forward strand.
GGGGAAAAGAGGGGGGCTGTGCTGATGTCACCTAACCCCCGCTTCCAGCTGAGCATCACGGATGCGAGGAAATGTAGCTGCATCACAGACGTGGCCGGAGGGAACAGAGACTATGGAGCTAGACTCAAAATTCAGGAAAACAGTGGATAATTCGTGTCTGAGAAAATATACATGATTTTTAGAGATGTATGTGTCTTGCAACATATGGGACATAGGTTATACTAAAAAATTATTTATCTGGAATTCAAACTTAGCATCCTGCATTTTTATTTGCTAAATCCGACCAGCCAACTGCAGCACGGATGGGGTGTGAGGCAGCACCACCCAGGGAGGTGCTCTCGTGAAACAAGCGGGACCTGAAAAACGGACTTGTAGAGCCAAGCTCCAGTTTTCAGAAAGCACGGAGGAAAGGGGAATGAGTTAAAGGACCCCACAGTGACAAAACAGGTGAGTCCAGGACATGGGACCTTTTCCAAGACGGGGTCAGGGGTCGGAGGATGAGCTTATTAGAAAAGGCAGAAGAGACAAAAAATGTCATGGATGACCTTGCCCGTCCTGATCCCAATAGATCAAGTGTAGAAGGACATTTAAAAACAATCAGGTAACTAATTTGGACTGAGTATTAAATTTGTCAGGTTTGGGAATGGCATTGCGGCCACGTGAAGAAAAGCCCAGGTGTTTTAGACCTGCATCCTGAGCCCTGTGAGCTAAAATGGCATGTCTGGATTTTCCTTAATCCCAGCTCCCTACCTCTCCCCTCATAAAGGGGCAGATGAAGGAAGGACAGAAACACCCTTGGTAACTGTTTGGTCTGGGTGGGTGTGTATATGGGGCTCATTATACTCTCATCTTTTCATGATTTGCTGCGCGCGCGCGTGTGTGTGTGTGTGTGTGTGTGTGTGTGTGTGGTTTACAGGAATGGGGCAGCAAGTCATGCCAATAGCTGATAGCACACTGCAGGAGAGGGAAGAACCAAGACCCTCACGTAGAGCAGGAGGCTGGGGTGCAGTGAGAGCAGGGAGAGAGGAGATGAGCTCCTGCCCGGTGAGGGGCAGGTGCAGACCTGCAGGCATGTGGGTAGCTGCTGGAGGGTTCGGGACAGGGAGTGTGTAGGACCTCTCTGGGAGCCGTGCAGAGAGCAGGTGGAGGGGCCGGTGGAGGCAGGAGGCCACCGAGGAAGCTCGTGCCCAGTTCTGTCAGGAGGTAAAGGCTGAAACAAATGGCGGCAGCAGAGAGGAAGAAAGTCAGTTTCCAGCTGTATTTTGAAGGCAGAGCCAATAGGATTTGCTAAGAGCTTGAACGTAGTACATGCAAAGAAGAGGGAAGTTAAAGATGACCTAAGACTCACGGAGAGCAAGTGCGGACACTGGCTAGGACAACACAGACCCCAGGAGGCAGGTCTCAGGCAGGGCAGGGGCTCAGTTTGACACATGTTAAGGCTGAAGTGACTACCACGTGTCCAAGTAAACAGCACTGAGTAGGATATATAAACCCAGAATTCAGCAGAGGCTGTCCAAGTATTAGGGCTCTGCTCTCAAACAGGCCTTCCATGCAACAGACCTGCCGAAGTGTTCTTTCCGAAGACAATTATGTAAAAATAAGGCTATGGGTTTCTTGTGAGCAGAGCGCTATGTTTGTCAAAAGTTGTCCCGTTTGCACCAAAAATTACTGTGGTGCAAGTGTGGGCATCGGGCTTTTGATTGCCGAGGCAACCACTTCGAAAGAACGTCCATGTTGCCAGCTGTACGACAAGCTGCTAGCAAAACAACCAGAAAAGGAACAAGGCCGCCCCCACCCGTGAAGGTCCTTCCAGAAAAGCCAGGGTGACCTGGATAACTGACCTGTGAGTGAGCCTGCTTTTCCCTTCCTGCACCCTAACTCCCACCTTTATGACTTATATCAGCCAATCAGGAGTGAGCCCTTGAAACCCCAAGCCCCACATCCTTAGAGCCTCATAAAGGCAGAGCCTCAGACCTGCTCCCCCTCTTGCTCTACCTGCGACTTTGCTGTGCACCCCAGTGTGCTGCATACCCTCCGGGACCTGTGAGGAATAGATCTGGTTCCTCAGAGTTCCCCAGTGGTTTTGCTGGACAGTGTCCTGTCATCATAAAAGTGAACACTGGCCCCCGGCACTCCTCGCTGAGACAACACAGACACAACTGCCTATAAGTCCCCCACAGCCCAGTGAGACTGGATGAGGCTGAAAGGGCCAGGCCTGAGTGCCACCTTCTCACTGCCCCCCACCCCACCCTGTGAGCCCCTCTTCAGGACCGGACAGCCCCTTCTAGGAGCTCCTGCCAGGCAGCTAGGGGGCTGGAACTCCAAGGCCAGGGAGGATAGGAAGTGGATGTCCCCACCCAAGGCACAAGCAGCTGTGGCGAGGCACAGGCTAGAGCCCACAGCAGGACTTTTCAGGACCGGGACAAGCATCTCTGCTCGTTGTAAGTTGTAAGACTCTCAAAGGGCAGGTCCAAGTGGGCTAAGTCTTATAACTATTCTCACAGAGTGAAGCTTTGAAATTAGGATGAAATTAGGTGGTACTGAGGACAATTTACTTTTTGAATAGAGGGATAACTTAATTTTCTAACGCTGTGAGTGAGTGAATGAATGCGTGTGATGAGGAAAATAGTCTGGGAGTCTGGCCATGGCTGGATTTTCAGGCCTTGGAACCATGCTTTCCTCCCCAACTTCTCACTGAGCTCTCAGTTCAAGTCTTAGAGGGGGTCCCATGGAAGGATGGAACCCCCATTCCAGAAACTCTCTGGGGAAAAGCAGGCTGGTGTTTGCAGAGGTTTCTGTCATTTAGATCCTTTTTTTTTTCACATTTATTTTCACATGCCCAAACAAAACTTCTAAAAGTTTAAATAATTAAAACTGGAGCTTGGGAGACTTTAAATTGGACTGAAGCAGGCATGTAAGTAGGATTTAAGGCAGTGAATGGAGATGTCTGACCTGGAAAATTGATTATATGCCTCATGCTCTTGGCCCCCATCGGAGGAGGCTCCATTTCTATGTAGTTACACCGTGGACTGGGTGTGGAGACTTCCCCCGGGGCGCCGTCAGAAGCTGGGATGTCCAGGGGACCACTGCCAACTGCACGGCTCTGCAGTGACACCACGATGCCGTTAACAGAGGAAATAAGAGCCTGTGAACACAAATAAAGTTTCAAAATTAAACATAAACAATGCACGTATTCAAGAAAGATAGGTTTTATAATTAAGCAGAAAGAAAAGGCCTAAAATTAATTTGTAAATAAAGAGCTCTTTCAGCCAAAAGCTAACCCCATGATCTTACTCTCCAAATCTGGTCTCCTCTCTATTCAACATCACAGCAGAAGTCTTAGCCAGTGTAATACAACAGGAAAAAGAAATAAAAGTCATATAAATCAGAAAGGAAGAATACGGTCCCTATTTATAGATGACACAAGTGTCTGTGTAGCAAACCCAAAGGAATTTACAAAAGGGGCTCCTGGGTAGCTCAGTCGGTTGAGCGTCTGACTTTGGCTCAGGTCCTGATCTTGCGATTTGTGAGTTCGAGCCCCGCGTCAGGCTCTGTGCTGACAGTTCAGAGCTTGGAGCCTGCTTCGGATTCTGTGTCTCCCTCTCTCTCTGCCCGTCCCCTGCTCATGCTCTGTCTCTCTCTCTCTCCCTCTCAATAATAAATAAACATTTAAAAGAAACCAAAAAACTTCCTGGAACTAACATGTCAGGATAGCAAGGTTGCAGGATACAAGATCAAAACACAAAATCACCTGTATTTCTATGCACTCTCAACGAACATGTAAAAATGATCTTTTTAAAAAAAATGTATTACTATTTATAATAACCATTCCAAAAAATGAAATACTTAAATGGAAATCAACAAAACATGCACAGGATCTGCATGGTGAAACTATGAAATACTGGTGAAAGAAATCAAAGAACACCTAACAAACAGAGAAACACCATGCTTCAGGGCCACAAAACCCCCAATGGGAATGAGAGTTCTCCCCCTTTTAACCTGTAGAACCAAGATCTACAAGCCCCAAGTATGACAAACATGAAAACGCCACACTGGGCCACATTATCATCACACTGCTTAAAACCAAGGATGAATAAAAACCTTAAAAGAGGCAGGGTGGGGGCGGGCAGGTGGGGTAGGGGTGTCACCCGGATAGAACTAAAGAGGAGCGTGACAGCCGGTCTCCTGTGGGAAACAAAGCAAGCTATAAGACAGTGTGGTCACATCTCTAAACTGGTGAAAGGAAAAAGATGATCCACTTACAATTCTTTAGCTGGCAAAACTCTTTCAAAAATGACAGGTAGAGCAAGATTTGGACACTAAATGCACTGCTGGAAGAGACTGAAGGCTTAAATGCATGAAAGGTCACCCCTGTTCATGGATCAGAAAATTCAATACTGTCAAGACAGCAAAACTCCCAAAATTCCTCCATAGACTCAACACAATTTATACCAAAATCTCAGCTGGGTGTCTGAAGGAACTGACAAGCTGATCCTAAAATTTATATGGAAATGCAAAAGAACGAGAATACCCAAGACAGTCTGGAAAAAGACAAAGTTGGAAGACAGAATTCTTACTTTCAAAACTTACCACAAAGCTGAAGTACCCTAGACAATGTGGTAATGGCATTAGGACAGACATATAGATCCGACGGAAAGAACTGAATGTCTAGAAATAAACCCTTATATTTATAGTCAATTGAGTTTCAATAAAGGTGCCAAAAAAATTCAACAGGGAAAGAAGAGTCTTTTTTTTTTTTAATTTTTTTTTTTAACGTTTATTTATTTTGAGACAGAGAGAGACAGAGCATGAACGGGGGAGGGGCAGAGAGAGAGGGAGACACAGAATCGGAAACAGGCTCCAGGCTCTGAGCCATCAGCCCAGAGCCTGACGCGGGGCTCGAACTCACGGACCGCGAGATCGTGACCTGAGCCGAAGTCGGACGCTTAACCGACTGAGCCACCCAGGCGCCCCAAGAAGAGTCTTATCAGCAGTTCTGGGGAAGCTGGATATCAACATGCAGGCAGCCAGGTGGGTCTGTGCCCTTATCTCATGTTAGACATGAAAATTAACTCAAAATCAGACACAGATTCAAATGTAAGACCTAAAACCATAAATTCATATATGTATGTATGTATATATGTATATATATATGAATAAATAAATGTTATTTATTCTGAGAGAAAGAGAGAGCGAGCGAGCACACAGGAGGGGCAGAGGGAGAGGGAGAATCCCAAGCAGGCTCCACACTGGCAACACAGAGCCTGATGCAGGGCTCAAACTCAAGAACCAGGAGATCATGACCTGAGCCAAAATTGAGTCAAACACTTAACCAACTGAGCCACCCAGGTGGCCCTAAAACCATAAATTCTTAGAAGAAAATAGAAGTAAACCTTCAAGACCTGGGATAGGCAAAGCATTCTTGAATATAACAACAAAAGTGTAAGTAATAAAAGAAAATAATTGATAAACTGGAGTTCATCGGATGAAAAAATGTTGTGCTTCAAAAGACACCAGCAAGAAACTGAAGACAAATAAACCACAGATGTGGAGAACTGCAAAGTATAGATCCGACAAGGGACTTGTATCAGAATACAGAAAGAATGCTTACAGATGCAAAATAAGGCCCAAGTAACCCCATTAAAAAAGGAGCAAAAGATCTGAGCAGACGTTTCCCCCAAGAAGATACACAAACGGCGGCGATAAGCACAGAGAAGACGCTCCATGTAATTAGTTAGGAGGGAAACGCAGTTTAAAGCCGCAGCGAGACCCCGCTTCACACCCCGGGAACGGCTGACAGCAGGAGCTGACAGCAGGAGACAGCAAGGTGAGGGCCTGGCCCCACCCCCCCGCCCCCGGTCCAGTGCTGCTGGAGCACAGAGCAGTGTGCCTGCTCTGGAAAACACTGGCGGTTTCTTGAACACCTGATGAGTGTACGTTCTCAGTCACTCACCACTGGGGGCTCAAATCTTCTCCCCAGCTCTCCTACCCAAATCAGACACTAAGAGAAGGGGCGTTGCAGTGGCACAGAAACAGAACTGACCAGCAGACCCGACGCTGCTGACTCACCTGGGCCACTCTCAGCTGGGTCCAACCATCCTCATACATCAGTGTCACCACCAGGGCCTCAGCCTCTCGGAGCATTTCAATCACTTGGCTTTGTGCTCCAAATCATCCAAATACCTACTATGACAAAAATGGTTTTCGCATGCTCTGGGGTTCCCACAATTTAGGTAGGCTTTGACCTCAGCAGCGTCTTCTTCCGATGCCACGCGTTTGCTTGTTCTCCCCGAAAAATTATGTGTGCTATGTTTTCTTTTAAGATTCATGCTTTCTCTTTTTTCATTACCTACATCTTCCTTTAGGAATTGTTTTCTTTCCCATTCCATTTTCTGCAGAACCGAAGCCTCCTGCTTCCACGGTGGAGGTAGACAGCTGGGAGGCAGCGGTGAGCTGCTGCTCTTCCGTCTGGGTCAGCAGACGGCTGGTCCGTGAGTCTGACACCGGAGGGCTGAAGACAGAGCTTGATGGAAGCTCATGACGTCTGGCTTGTAAAAGAATTTAGATTCTGTAGAAAACCATTGAATATTTCACTAGAATATGGATTCCTAAGATCTATAAAGCAAACTGATTCCTGGTAAAACCTGTCCAAGGTAAAGTGGGGACACAGCATCACATTATCTATGAGCAAACTTTCTAATGAAACCATATGGTATCTTCCAGGGCTGTGACTCTTCACCCAGGCAGGAGCGCGTATCTGCATCACGGGCTGGAACAGGCAGGATCCGAGTCTCCGACCGCTGCCTGTGAGCGTGATGAGAGGCGCCGTGGACAGGAGGCCCCTGCAGACGTGAGTAAGACTGAAGATCCATAATTTACGACTTCCAGGGAAAGGCCAATTAACAGAAAGTAAAATCACCACAATGATTTGAGAACATGTTCATCTAGCTACTAAGTTTTGTTTTAACACAGCTCAGCAGCAACCCCCCTCTTGTCTCTGTCTAGCACCACATCACCTCCATTCACAAATTCACAGACTGAGGGGAAAAAAGAATCTCTACCTATCTCAGTACCAGACTCATTCAGAAGAACATTTATTTTTCATGTTTATTTTTCACATTTTGTGATATATTTATATGTTGTTTTGAACATATATTAATAGTACTTTAAAAATAATTTTGAAGGAAAATGTTTCAATATTTGGTATATGGTCACAGAAAATGTAAAGTTGAAGTTTATACTCACATGTTTATTGCAGAGAAATATCACATGGTTTTAAGAAAAGACTTCCAAGCATGAAATTATATTACATTAACAATTTTGCAGAGGAGTATACAAGAAAAGGAATCTGAGGGGTGCCTGGGTGGCTCAGTCTGTTAAGTGGCCAATTCTTGATCTTGGCTCAGGTCATAATCTCATGGTTTGTGAGTTCGAGCCCTGTGTCAGGGTCTGTGTTGACAGCAAAGAGTATGCTTGGGATCTTCTCTCTCTCTCTCTGCCTCTCCCTCTCTCTCTCTCAAAATAAATAAACATTAAAAAATTAAAGAAAAAAGAAAAGGCATTTGAGGAGCAAAGGGGAAATACAAAAATTCATTTTGCTGAAGAATATCTTTCTCATGTCACTTTTAAAGCAATACTTATGGGGGCTCCTGGGTGGCTCAGTCAGCTGAGTGTTTGACTTTGACTCAGGTCATGATCTTGTGGTTTGTGGGCTCGAGCCCCGCGTCAGGCTCTGTGCTGACAGCTCAGAGCCTGGAGACTGCTTCGGATTCTGTGTCTCCCTCTCTCTCTGCCCCTCCCCAACTCGCGCTCTGTCTCTCTCTTTCTCAAAAATAAACAAACAGTAAAAAAAAAAAAAAAAAAAAAAAAAAAAAAGCGATACTTGTGGATATTAAGTTACCAGAGTATAGTACTTAGATTTTAGTAGATATATTTTAAGCAATGATGTAATCTTTTTTAAAATGTCAATATTATCAATACATTAGAAATCGTGTCCTATGAAACATTTTAAACTCGTTATGGATGTTTTAAATGTTAACTTAAAAACACATCATCAGGTATATGGCTTTTCAAAATTCTTCTGCAAGAAAAGAAGCAAAATTGTTAAGGGTAAGCTGGCTTTCTATCTGAGGGACAGGAGGGGCATCAGGAAGCAGGGCTGAGAGGGAACCTCCGAATCTCCAAAGGCAGGGCTGCCGCCCCCCCCCCCCCCCCCACCCCATCAGAAGTCAGCAGGCTCTCCCTCCACCTGAAGGACGACAATGAGCCTGCCAACCCCTGGGCAGGTCCCACTGTCCCCATTGTACTACAGGGAGTCTAAGTTAGACCGAGTTAGGCTGGGCCTTGAACACAGGGAGTTTGCCCCCGGGTCTATTCTCCCGGCCACTGTGTCCCCTGTCCCAGGTATTGGTGATAGGATCTCTTGTTACCCCCGCCCTGGGACCCACACCACACAGAGCACCCCTGAGACAGGGGTTCCCCCTGCTTCCAGAACCCCTCTGTATTCCAGCTGCCCCGGAGCCCCAGCTCCTTCCCTAACCTGAACACTTTGGCCAAGTCCTCCCCCACTCTCCAAAGATGGGGCTCCAGACCGACCGGCTCCTAACCACCCTCTAGATGTCAACTCAGGCATAATTCTCACACTTCAGACTACCTTCCCCACCACCCAGAAAAAAACTAAATGAGATAGGGCAGAAATGGGCCAGCTGTCCCTCCTGCTGTTCTCGGGACTGTCTCTCCTACCATGGCACCTGACACACGTCTCTATCTTCCCGTCCCCCATCCCCCACCAAGCAGGCTCAACTATAAGCTCCTGGAGAACAAGGACTCGGTTCTTTATTCTCTGAAGCGTGGAATCCGCAGTGTCTAGCACACAGCAGACCCTTGAAAAGCCTGTGTTGGACAAATGAAAGTTATCTATTTAGAATTAATCACATTTGCAATGATTTACCCTTTTTTCCAGTGATTGATTCTTCCCATCTTCAAGAAGTACTGAACACTTAATAGGGGATTTATTCACCACTTCTGCAGCTTTTAAAAACACAAACAGGAAACATGAAAGAAGCATTGAAATCTAAGTCCTCTGATTAGCTAAACACAGATGGCCTCGTGACAGGAGCACGCTACTTACTATTTACTTATGTAAAACAATGTAATCAAATTGATGCCCAAAATGCATACTACCACAATAAACATTTATGTAATATATCTTCAAATTCATTGCAGACAGATCCACGTAACCACGCAATGTTTATTAGAAATTATTATTTGGCATTTCCACTGAATACTTGAGTCTGAAAACCCAAGTTCAACATTTTGCAGAAACCTTTAAAGTATTAAATGTTTGAGGAATTTTTTTCTTTTTTGAGAGAGAGAGCATGTGGGAGAAGTGGAGGGACAGAAGAAGAGGGAGAGAGAATCTTAAGCAGGCTTTGCACTAACCAGGAGCCCGACACGGTGCTCGATCTCACGACTGACCGTGAGATCACGACCTGAGCTGAAATCAAGATCAAAGGCTTAACTGACTGAGCCACCCAGGTGCCCTGAGGAAATTCTTATAACAAATAATATTGCAATGGAACAATTAGAGGTTCAGTAAAACATCGTGAATACAAACTTGTTTTAAATTTCGTTTTAATTTTAATAAGCCTGGGCTGGATGGTAAGTGAAGGAGCCCACACTGAACCCCAGGCAACATGACTCAGGTGTTCGTGCTCATAACCACTGTGGTTTATGACCCTCCACAGCAACAGTGACAACCAAGGAATGCAAACAGGGGAAATCTTTACAAAAGAAAGAACTCGGGATAAATTTAACAAAAAGGCACGATGCATTCAATGATGAAAACTTAAAATCTTATAAAATGGCACAAAAGAAGATTTATACAAGTGGAAAGACACGGCATCCAAATATGCACAAAATATTCAATTCTTCCAATAATAAAGGTACCGCAATTCCAATTAGAGAGCCTACCGAGCTCTTTTAATTAAAAAAACAACATCAAAGTACAGACGAAATACTAAAGATCTGAAAGCAGACAAAAGGTAAGTGAAAAAATAAAATAAAAGACTCGCCGTGCTAGATTATCAGAACATGCTAGAAAGCCACTGCAATCAACTCCACATGGCATTTGGATAGGAATAGTCAAAAAGATTTCTGGAACAGAATGGACAATCCAGAAACTGACCCCAGGATTTATGAGACTTTCCTACAGAACAAAGATGGCATCTCAGTTCAGTAGGAAAAAACAGATCAATAGGGATAAGTAGCACCACTTCTGAAAGAATACATTGGGAAAACCATTCGGAACAAAAATCATAAAGGGTTAATATCTGTGTTATACAACAGTTCTTATATACTGCAAAAAAAGACAATTCAATTTAAAAAATGAGGGGGCGCCTGGGTGGCTCAGTTGGTTAAGCCTATGACTTCAGATCAGGTCATGATCTCATGGGTCATGGGCTTGAGCCCCGCGTCGGGCTCTGTGCTGACAGCTCACAGCCTGGAGCCTGCTTCAGATTCTGTGTCTCCCTCTCTCTCTACCCCTCCCCTGCTCACTCTTGTCTCTCTCAAAAATAAACATAAAAAATTTTTAGTAGAAAAAATAAAAAATGAGGAAAATATAGGAAGAAGCAATGCACAAATGAGCAAATCCAAAGAGCAAATAATCATGATATAATACCCAAACTCACTCGTAGTCGGAGAAATTTAAACAAATATAACGAAATGGAAGGAAGAGGTAGTTTCAGGCATCAGTGGTAAAAATGTGAATAGTTAGAATCTTGTTGGAAAACAAGCTGTCAATACCTACGGAAATTAAAAATACATGCATCACCCTTGAGAGTTGGGAAGAAAAGGACAGGCCCACAGGTAGCAAAGATGGGCCTCCGGGGTGTTACCGATGTTCTGTTTCTTGATCTGGGTGAAGGCTACAGGGGTGTTAAACTTGTGGAATGTTGAGTTATAAATCAGGAATATGGTTTGTGTGTAGGACATGTGTGTGTGTGCGTGTGAGTGCATACCCTCAATAAAAAGAGGGTTTATATATATAAACATTTTATATATAAAATGTATGAACCATCTAACCAAACAACCTCACTATTGGCTGTTTCATAGAAATGTATGCAACAGTAAATAGGTTTAAACCAAAACATCTATGGCAAAAGACTGAAAACAAAGTGGATACCGATCAAGAGGGAAATCAATGAATAAACTAAGTACCATCCATACCAGGAAGCACACCCCCCCCCTTGAAAAGAATGACTTAGGGCTTTATTAGTCGCCTTGAAGATGCATACAGGAATCTGTGAAAATACGATCCCATTTTTGAAACCAGTGACCAAACCTCCTCATTTATGTGCACAAGCGTGTTATAGACACCCACTGGCACAGGTCTGGTCCCTGGGAGCCGACTCAGACATGAAGGTTTGCATTTGGAAAGGTTACTAGGGAGTGCCCTCAGGTTCAACACGTACGGAAGCACGACCGGAGGAGAACCCAGATGCAGTCACTACAAAGGCCTGCTTGGGACCTGGATGGCTATAGAGTTATCCCCCATTGGGTTAAGGGAGCTGGGCCTTTAAATCCCAGCACCAACCACTCATTGGACTGGTCGGTCCCGGGAAAGGGGTGTGCAGCTGAGGCGGCCACCAGGAGAGGCTGTGTCGTAAGCAGCCAGCCGACAGCACTCCCAGCAGCTGGGGCGATGACTGGCTTAGTGCTGGGGTAGGGGTCTGGGCACCCGCAGGGCTCACGGTGGTCCTACACTGCCAGGCGCTCCTGTGCACTGCTCACAGCCACTCGCTGCAGATGCACTCTGAAAGCAGCTCCATCAAGGTTCTAGTGCGCCTCTTCCTGGAGAATCTTTTATTGTTAATTTTAGTTTTTTATTGTTTAAAAAATGTTCTTATTTGAGAGAGAGAGAGAGAGAGAGAGTGTGTGCGCACACAAGCAGGGAGGGCAGAGAGAGAGGGAGAGAGAGAATCCCAAGCTGGGCTCGAACCCACGAACCCCGAGATCATGACCTGAGCCGAAACTGAGTCAGATGTCCATCGAGTGAAACACCCAGGCGCCCCTTTTTTAAAACTTTTTAAAAAGTCTGTTTATTTGTTTATTGAGAGAGAAAGAGAGAGAGAGAGAGAGAGAGAGAGAGAGAGAGGAGAGAGAGAGAGAGAAGTAGAGAGAGCAAACTGGGGAGAGGCAGAAAGAGAGAAAGAGACAGAATCCCAAGCAGGCCCTGCACCATCAACACAGAGCCCATTTTAGAGCTCGAACTCACGAACAAGGAGATCATGACCTGAGCTGAGATCAAGAATCGAGTCGGACACTTAACCAACTACATCACCCAGGAGCCCCCTTGGGAGAAACTTTTTTATTTTATTTTTTTTTAGTTTATTTATTAATTTTGAGAGAGAAAGAGAGCGAGCACAGCAGGGGAGGGGCAGAGAGGAGAGACAGAATCCCAAGCAGGCTCTGCGCTGTCGGCACAGAGCCCGATGTGGGGCTTGAACTCATGAACCTTGAGATCGTGACCTGAGCTGAGATCAAGAGCTGGACGCTTAACCAAATGAGCCACCTAAGCACCCCTGGGGGGAAACTTCCAAAAGGAAGGTTAATGGGATGGACTGCCTCCCTTGGTCAATGCGGCTGGCCTCAAAGCTGCAAATATTTGTGTCCCTCCTCTCGTACACATTCTAGAGTCCCCTCACCCTGGCTTAGCACCTCTGCCGGTGTACGTAGACTACCCAATAGAGTTTCCTAAACCCTCATCCCTGAGAGGTATAAGCCCCTGGTGACCATACCCTCCTCAGGCCATGGTCACTGAATCAGATTTAGAAAGGAGACAGAGAGGTGACTAGAGCTATCACCGGGGTACCAAGGGTAAGCTTCCCTGCCCCATCAGGTAACGGCAGCCCTGACTTCTGATGACCACGGAGCACCCAGGCGGGATGCGAATTCCATTCCTTGCCTGCCAGTCTCTTGGCATGAGGATACTGAAGTGACTGGGCAGCAGCTGTAGCTGCAAATTGAATGGCATTCTTGTGCACCCTAGTGGGCTCCCTCTCTGACCATCAAGACTGAATCTGCAGGGGCCAGAGGTGCTGAGGGCCAGACACAAATTTACTGACTAGAGCACTGGAAATGATGGTAAGGAGGACCACTCCCACGTCTACCTTTTGGTTTGGAGACCCCTTAATTATACGTACTGGGGACACTGCCCCTGGAACGCTCACTGAGGTACAGCGTGTACTTAATTGTACACACCAGGGACACTGCGCCCCGGAGGTTGCTGCTCCATGCCGGGGCCCACGCTGTGCCTGTCACTGGCCATCCCACCCTCTGTCGGGGTGGTGTTTCTGGGTGTGTGGCTGAGGGGACACGTGGGTCCCACAGCCACGTGCCCACGGCAGCTCCCTGACTGCACGGCGGGTCTCCACGTCCAGTGAGATGCTTGTGGGACTTTCAGTGGATCAAATGCTCTGAGCTGTGGGTAGCAGAGCTCACTGAGGCCCTACGCAACAGTAAAGGGAAACCCATGCCTGGAACGTGTCGATTCCAGTCCAGATAAATCACTGCACCTTTGGGGGCACAAAGGGTTCAGTGTTGTCAACTCGGCACTGAGTGACTGTTCCCTCAAAGGATGGTATTACTGGGGACTCAGCCTTTGGTGTGTTGGAAGGCCGGACCTCAGCAGAGCCAGTACCTGGATCAGCCGCAGTGAGTGGGAGCACAGGCACCCGGGTCCACGCATGACCTCCACCCCAGCCGACAGCCACGCCACTAAAGGGCCCCAGGTGCTTGTGCTGGGACAGCAGGTGGCAGGCCAGCGTATGTCAGCTGGTCAAGTCATTCCACCTCTTTCTCCAACACTCAGTCTCAGGGAGCTGCTCCGTGTCTGCCTTGACTGGGTCCTTTCACAGGGCTTTACTCCTCAGTAGCCAATCCCGTCACTAGTTAACATGCCGTGCCTTTCCCTGTCCACACTACCCAGTGGTTGTCTCATCTGACCACCTGGCTGGCGCAGGTCTTACACACTCCCCTAACAGGTCCAGTGCCTCTTGACTAGGTTGTTGACTTAATGGTCAAGGGGGAGGGAGGCAGCAGCTCCTCAGGGAGCATGTGTTTTCCCAGATGCATCCTGCATTGTCTTCAGCAATGGCGGGGTGATGGGACACTAGCCTTTAACAGAGGAGCAGCCATTTCTGCAGTTCCCGGAAGCATCTGGGACTCAGGATTTGAATGTGCCAATCCGGATGTCCCCGTCCCGTACCTCAGGGCCTAGTCCCTCTTCCTCATCAAGGCCCTGACCTCGAGGTAGCACACCTCCCTGGGCAGAGAATCCTGCCTTTTCTAGAGCTCTACAAGTGTTAGGACTAAGCAATGGTCCTGTGGCTGTGAGTGATCTTTTTTAGACTACCGGGGAAGCCCTCTGCTTACCACGGTTAGCCTTTTACTGCTGAATTCATCACCCTCAGCCTCTTTTTCCAAAGGATGTGTTATTCCTAGCCACAGCCACCACTTCCATTGTCTGCCACTGCCTCGTACTTTGTAAATCCGCAGCACGGTCCAGGCAGCTGCAGTTGCCTGCAGTGGTGCGCCACACTGTCCCACAGCGTCCGGCCCTCACTGCCATCATCCCTCGTCCAACTACAACTCGATGGGAGTCACCGGTGCCGATCTGAGGATGATCGAAGTCCTAGATGCCAGGTCTGCTTTCTCACACCATTCCTAGCACCGACTGCAGCAGATCAGGATCCCAGGAACCACTCTGAGCTTTGCCCACAGGGAGCTTATGGGAGGCGGGAAGGACTGAGAGGAGGGGGGCAAAAGCGATACACGGGCAAGAAAGGCCTCAGGCGATCCCGTTGGAGGAAGCGGGGAGAGGGCCCAGACAGCACAGCACAGCACAGCCACACACGCAAGCTGCAATTAAAATCACAGAAAGAGGGGCGCCTGGGTGGCTCAGTCGGTTAAGCGGCCGACTTCGGCTCAGGTCATGATCTCACGGTCCGTGAGTTCGAGCCCCGCGTCGGAGCCTGGAGCCTGTTTCAGATTCTGTGTCTCCCTCTCTCTGACCCTCCCCTGTTCACGCTCTGTCTCTCTCTGTCTCAAAAATAAAGTGTTAAAAAAATAAAAAAAAAAAATTAAAAAAAAATCACAGAAAGAGACGGGCACAGATACAAAAGGGATATACGAAGTTGTCAGCATGGGTTAGCAACGAAAGGAGAGCAACAAACAAAAACCTGAACTAAGAAAACAATGTACAGATATATGCTACATGCCTGTGTGTAGAAGCATGTAAAAAAATTTTTTTTAATGTGGAATTACAGACTTTGTTTTGGTTTTGTTTTTAAAAAATTTCCTAGGGGCACCTGGGCGGCTCAGTCGGTTAAGCATCTGACTTCAGCTTGGGGCATGATCTCACGGTTCGTAACTTCGAGCCCTGCATCGGGCTCTGTGCTGACAGTTCAGAGCCTGGACCCTGCTTCGGATTCTGTGTCTCCCTCTCTCTCTGCCCCTCCCCTGCTCATGCTCTGTCTCTGTCTCAAAAATAAATAAAAACATTAAAAAAATTATTTTTTAATTTCCTAGAGTACTACAAACAAAAGAGACCTCCCAAAAATATTGAGGAAAACATTTACAACATATATAACAGAAGAGTCCTCCACATACACATATTGTCTGTAGAAGGCTCTTCCAAATCACTGAGAGATGAATTCACAGCCGAGCCCCCTGGGGGGCAGCATTCGGAGGCGAGGACACCTTGCTCTGTCTCAAAGAGCAAAAAGCACCCTATGGATAAGCCCAGGAACCTCACAGTATGTTCTCTCAGCCGAGCTGTGAAGGACTGCAAGGCAGCTTACTTCTAAAAAGAAATTTTTTTTTAACGTTTATTTTTTGAGAGCAAGAGACAGAGATGAGTAGGGGAGGGGCAGAGAGAGAGAGGGAGACACAGAATCCGAAGCAGGCTCCAATCTCCGAGCTGTCAGCACATAGCCCGATGTGGGGCTTGAACTTACAAGCTGTGAGATCATGACCTGAGCCGCAGTCAGACAGTTAACTGACTGAGCCACCCAGGTGCCCCAAGGCAGCTTACTTCTAAGGCGGCTTCCTGGGAACAGAAGTATTTGGGGCAGAACTCGTAAAATGCTTTCACCAGTTGAGTGAAGGAGAGAGAAAAGGGTTAAGTAGAGGATGGTGTTGGAAAATGTCACCTTTGGAAGTTACAGTCCCATCTGGGGGGGAGGGGGTAAAGTGAGAGGGACGGTGGTGGGACACAAGACTACAAAGGGCCACTACAAAGGGACGGCAGGGGCCCCTATGGCACATGGCGTATTTCCACAGAGGAGCTCTGCAGAGGGTGAGGCCAAGGGCTGAGCTAGTTCGAGCAAAGGCATGAAGGCAAGTCCAGAGTGGCAGTAAAGAAGGCCAAGTAGGACACCACTGCATATGTCCCCAGTGAGGAGCAGTGGAGGCTGGCATGGGGGCGGTGGGGACGGAAATCCCACACCTGGCAGGGCTTGCTAAGTGACTGGATATAAGGATTTTATGTTTATTTAATAGAAATAAAATACAAAATGTTTATCCATTATACTCTTGACCAGAATGAATACAATCAAAATAGATCTACTTGGTCATTTAGTTTTATGTTATCTGTCCTTGAAATCACAGACATTTCTACAGATGGTAGCAATACAGACACAGTTCAAATTAATGAACTGGATTTTCACAAATATTTACCTTTTGAGTCTCAAATTGTAATTAATTTAGAATGTCAAAGTTTTTTTTTTTTTTTTTTACTGGAAGATACCACATTCACATCTAAGCTATTAGAATGAAAAATAATTTGGACAAATGTGTACTAGAACGTGTATCTGATTTTTATAGGTCCTTAGACAAAAGAGAGATATCTTCTAATAAACATGCTTAATGATATGCATAACCCTACACATAGCAGCAGGTCAGCCGCCAGCCCTGAAATCACCCTGCAAACTCTTCCCCCAGTATTTACCAAAGACTTTCAACTGCATTATTGAACCACCAAATGACTGTGAAAAATTTAAGTCAGATGAACCCAATTTTCAATCTAGTTTAAATGCATATGGGTTGGGGCATATGGGTGGCTGTTAGTTAACGTCTGACTCTTGATTTTGGCTCAGGTCATTATCTCAGGGTCATGGAATTGAGCTCTGCATCGGGCTCCGTGCTAAGCATGGAGCCTGCTTAAGATATTCTCTCTCTCTCTCTCTCTCTCTCTGCCCTCCTCCCCCACTTGTGCACTCTCTGGGGGAAAAAAAAAGGTATATGAGTTAAGGTACAAAGCTAAGCTACAGTCACAAAAGACTCAACAATACAATGGCTTAAAGAATAAAGTTTATTTCCCTTTCATGTTCTGAGTGAGTGTACTCAGCTGGTTACACATCTTTTGTGAAGTCCCTCCAGGACTGCAGTTTCCAACATGTTCCACAATCCTCTAGGACACTGTTATCATTTGCAGAGTTTGAAAGGAGTCGTTTGGGGTTCCTACTGGGTGGAAGGAAAGAGGCCGGCTGGGAAGCAAGTTGAATGTCTTTGGGCCTACCCTGGAAATGGCACACACCACCTGAGCACACGTCCCACAGACAGGAACCCGGGTCACACCTGACTGCAAGGAGACTGAGCCATGCAGCCTGATCCTGCTCCCCAGGACACACTGGTGTTGCGTACACATAATCTCTGCCAAAAAAGCCTCTGGAGAAAATGCCCATGATCAGGAAGTGGAGGTGACTGCCAGTCAGGATGATGGTTACCTCTGAGCAGGAGAGAGTTTTAATTGAGAAGGAAATGTTGAGGTTTTGAAGATGCAATTACAAGGATGTCCTCGTCATATTAATTCATTAAACTGTAGTTTAAGTTTTTGCATATTTTGTTTCTCACAGCAAAGGGTTTTTAAATAATGATCAATCTTGCAGCAAGAAGATATATGTAATCCAACCCTTACTGCGTGTGTATCGCGAGATCCCTCAGTGTAGCACATCAGAAATGCAGACCTTGAAGTGACGTGTAATGGTAATGCTGTTCGGTGTTACTTGTTTGTAGTAACAAATATTTGTAGTTATTCTCACTGATTTATGAGTTCAATTTTATATTTATTTGGTATGAAACGGGTTTTAGAAATGAGACACCGAATACAGTATTTTACTTGTAAGAGGTAAAGGTCTGATGCAGTAACAACTCAGCATGTGACAAGGGTCCAGGAATTAACTAGGTCTTAGGTCCAGCATCATTCATCAATAACCCACCACCAACCAATTTAATCCAATCCATACGAAATAAGAAACTGGCGAGACTCTGTGGCAGACAAACTCCAGGGTGGTCCCAAGACCCCTCCTTCCTAGTACTCACACCCTTGAGTGTGGGTGGGACTTACTGGCTCACTTCTAACCCACACAGTACAGCAACGGTGACAAGATGTTCCCAATTACTCTGCAGACGACTATGACGACACTCTTGTTAGGGAAAAAGCAAGCTGCTATCACGTAAAGCTAGGCCTAAGGAGAACCACGTGAAAAGGAACTGAAGGTGTCTTAGAGCCAACAGCCAACCGAAGCCCTCAGTCCAAAAGCCTACAAGGAACTGAATCTGCCAACAACCATGTGAACTGGAAGCAAATGCTTCCCCATTCGGGCCTCAGATGAGACCGTAGCCCCGGCTCACACCTCTGCACTGTAGCCCAGCAGAGGATGAAGCTAAATTGTGCCCCAGCTCCTGACCCACAGACACTGGGAGATAACAAATGTGGGTTGTTTTAAGTTGCTAAGTTGGCAGCAAGGGTGTTATGTAGCAACAGACAATACAGAATCCATATGAGAATTCCACTATTTTTCCAAATCCAGTAACATTTGACAGAAAAATACCTTTATCTTTTCCTACTACCTCTCAATAAATGTATGAAAACTAGAATTTTATAGGTATAAGAACATGACAAGAGTTCACAAGATCGACTGATGGCCATAAATCTTTCTCAACAGACTCACACTGAAGCTACCAGAGACATTTTACTATTTCTATCATTTTTTTTATTCCTATCAGTTTTTAAAGGGAAGTACATTTCTACCTGTCAAGTACACACTGCTTTTTTATTTTAGAAACTATACAGGATAAAGAAGAAAGCTCTTTGATATTTAAGTATTTATCTTCCTTACTATATGCCCCCCCACCACTCCCCAAAACACTATCAAAATTGCTAGGTAGGTAGTCCATACCCAAAAATTCTTACCAGTTCATTTATTAATGACTTCTACTCTAACAAGGCTCATGAGCAACAGAGGCCTGAATATGAACAAATCTAAATGTTAAGTGCTACCTATATCTTCGAGAAACTGCACATATATAGCTTTTGCACAATTTTTCAATACTCAATTATTTCATCACAATTACTCAATTATATCTCATTCACATATAACTTACTCTGTGGAAAAGAAACAATTGGCCGACTTAAATATTAAAAAACAAGACAACTTTGCTGGTAAAAAAAATAACTGGTGCTCCAAATATTTGTCATACTTGTGAGCGTATGTCACTGCTGTTATATATGATGCCATAAATGCATATACACGTATCTGTCGATCTTTGCCACCTAGGAATTTATTCATTTCTCTGGCAGCATAATACACACACTGTCAAAAACACCTCTCTTGTCTGCCACACATAGTAAGCAAATACTATGTCAATGTACGTTCAATGACCCAAGAGCTAAGGCTGAAGCCAGGGGCACCGTGAAACAGCCCATCTCTTCTGAGGTCACTTACACAGCCAGTGCAGACTCTCAGGAAATGTTTGGCATAAATGCCTGGAACAAGGAAGAGAGTGCTACATTTTAAAGCGTTAAGGGCTGGAGCGCCTGGTGGCTCAGTTAGTTAAGCGTCTGACTTGATCTCAGGTCATGATCTCATGGTTCGTGAGTCTGAGCCCTGCATCAGTCTCTGTGCTGACAGCTCAGAGCCTGAAGCCTGCTTTGGATTCTGTGTCTGCGCCTCCCCTGCTCGTGCTCTGTCTCTCTCTCAAAAATAAATGTTGAAAAAAAATTTTAAAGTGTTAAGGGTTAAGAGAATGTGAAGTCTAGCGAGCAGCAGGTCAGTTATCACTGAATGAGAGGAAACCAAGGGGAGCAGGACTCCACTTGTTGGTACCAAAGCTTCTCTACACAATATAAAGTTCCTTAGAATAATTCTGCTGGCTCATTTTCAAACCTTAGTTAAGGTAACTAAAGATAGATTCATAAAAATTACTCACTCTTTTCACCCCTCTCCAATGCTTAGACTCCACTAAGTCACCTGAGTACACAGCAGACATAATCTTCTGAGCAACACCGGAAAGCGGTATCTTACAGGGATCAAAGCCTACAAATGCCTCATAATTTTCCATTTTCATAAATCCTAAACGTAAGATAAACATAATATCCATATATTAATTTTACTTCAAAATAAGAAGTTATTTGAAAAATGTTACATACAGAGACATTCATAAAAATCACTCTCTGTAATGACCACATAAAATAGGAATCAATTATCTCCATAGTTACCGATACAATAGAATAGCAAGAAGGAGGCAAAATGGTTAGAGACTCAACTGGAATATTATGGTAAACAGGTAACAAAGCATACAATTTCTAGTTAACCAATTTTGAAGCAAGCAATCTATTCATATACTTCCTGAGGTTTGAAACAAATGGCTGTTATAATCTTCAACTGTACAAATCTAATAACATAAACATTTTTAATGGACTTGGGTAATTATGAGAGACACACAACCTGACATCATTCCATGCACACCTCTCAGCTGTACTCGCCCCTGGGCTGAGTGGGCGAAGGTGTGGAAGGGACAGTGCAAATCATCAAGTAGCTGGTCATACATCTAACACACATGGCACTAATCTAAACAGAATGTGCTGTTCCACGAGCCAGGAAACTAGGTGACATTTTCGCATATTACTGGAGAAAAGAAAAATTTTAAGTAAATTCTCTATTCCACTGCAGAATAGAGAAAGAAAAAAAAGGAATAAAAGTCACCCATGAGGAGCTAAGAGAAAAATCTTAGACAAGATTGTTACAAATTTTCAAGCATATTTAGATCTACTTAATAAATATACATTTTTAAATAATGTACAAATATAATAATTGGCAAAATAATTTTGTTCAACAGATTATAAAAATTATGAGGGCTTATCTGTCACCTAAGCATACCCATTTTCGGATGGTTACAAAAGTGTAGTTTTTAGACTAGCATTCCATATTAAAAAGTAATATATTCTGGAGCAGGAATATTCTTGAATAAGGAATATTCCTTGAATATCTAGATCCTCCTTTTCCTCTGCAGAGCTTACATAGTATGTAACAGGCCACTTATAAATCAAGCACTCAAGAAACACTTGATGTCATGACTGATAAATAAGCTATTTCAAATTATTTTATCCCACTCAAAATAATTTCTAATGGTCCAAATAATACACTTGTATCCCAACTGATACAATCTAACATTTAAGTATTCTCCCTCCAGAGAAACAGGTAAAATAGATTATACATCCTTTGAGCAACCACTTCTATGGCATTTTCAAATTTCATTTAAAAATCATTCACAATGTGTCATACTGAAATCAAAGCACTAAGATGTCTTACAGAAATTCTAAGTCCCCAGGACCCAGATGCTAAAATGAACAATGGCCAATGGACACCCAACATTCTTTGTGGAACAAATAGGAACATTCAGAGTCTCAAAGTCTACAGCAGGGAATTACGGGGGGATACAGTTTGAGTATTTTACTTTATAGAATTTATAGTCAAATACGAGGGTACTTGGCTATTCCATATTAAGGTGTTTAACACCTTAGGGTTTAACAATGCTGATTCAAAGTTCTACAAAGGTTTAAAATATTTCACAGTAGAAATTTTCTATTTCTAAAAAAAAAAAAAAAAAAAAAGTAAAAGCGACTGAACTAATTCTATTAAGAAATATTTGCATTACATAATAATGCTTTTTCCCTGTAAGTAAAAAGTTATCAGAACTGGGTCCCACCAAGCAAATGTTCAAGTCATAGAAAGCACTAGTACTTTGAATAAATATACTATATGAGGGAAAAAACCAAACTGATACAATACTTGAATTAATTAAATGAAATGTTCCATTGACCTCAAATTTAAAATTTTAGCAGTGTTTATTAGCTATGTTTTCCCCCTAATATAGAAAACATTAAAACATAGCATATGTAGTAAAGATTCCGTTTTTAATAATCTTCAATCTTCCAGACCAACAACTTTAATCTTTGATTGGTTTTCTAAGTTCTCCACAATATCTTTCAGATAATCTTCATCTTTTAAAAAATATACATATAATTCTCTTTCCATTCGATGCAGTTTATTAGATGCCAAAATTTTTCTTTTTGTCTTCACATCAGCAAGAACATCAGTAAGAAGATGATTCAACTTATTCAGCTGGGATTCAACTTGATGAAACTGCTCTGTTAACTCCTAAATGAAAAATAAAAATGCTTTTAATACAAAAGCTCTATTTGTAATAGCAATTATAAAAACTTAAAATGTAATTTACATGGGAAGAATCTGATATAGTTATTCACACGATTTTAATGATAAACCTCAATTAAAAATCCATAGTAGGTTTAATACAAATTCTATGTTAGACTCAATTGCAACAACTTTGGACAGATAACTAAGAGATTCAGAACAAACTGTTACTCCCTGAAGAGTACTTGACATGTAAACTGTTATGCATATTCATACACTCAAGAAATATTACTAAATGCCTACTACATGCCAAGCACTGTTTTAGAGACCACAGGTATAAGAATGAACACCACCTCTTTCATGAAGTTAACAATCCACTTAACTGATCAAACCTTTTTTAGCCTAATCTCAGTCTACGCTAAAGAAAAGAGGTACTGAGAAAGCCTTGAAATGAAGCAATTACCAATAAAAAAGAATCATCTCAACAAAAATCTCCATTTTTCTCTTTTCACATTGTTAAAGACAGAATTACATGTAACATTCAACAATCCAGATTTACCATGTAGTTCTCCTGCTCAAGAACCTAGACATGCCAGACCCTTCACATTTAATACACTGAAATGCCTCACCTCCTAAAATTAAAAACTATTTATTAACAAGTTTCCATGGCTTTCTAATCAAGTATTCTACCTCTAGAAATTTCCAGCCAGTATCCCCAAAGAGAAAATCCACAGCTCTGTCTCAATCTTCTGCACCTTCTCAACATGGTCCATGAGCATGGTAATCACCTGGGGTGCCTGTGACAAATACAGATTCCTACACCTCACTCCACACTGCATTACTCAAACTCTAACAGGCTCCCCGGTGATTCTTATAAACAAGTTCAAGAATGACTGCTTAACACATGTCATAAATGCCAGTTCCAGAGAGCAGTACTTTTTCAATTACATTTTAACAAAATCAAGTAATATCTACATTACATGGTCTCCCTTTGAGGAAAAACTTGGTAAACTTGAATGAGAAACTATAATCTCACCTTTAATTTCAATATGAAAGATCTTAACAATTACTAAAATAATATTCCTACAACACTGAAAAATATCCACCTTGATTAACAACAAAAATGCAAGTTAAAATTTGTATGCATGGCATTTTTAGATTTCACTGGGTTAAGGAAAAACATTAAATGACAGTAAGATTATAGTGAAGTGAAATCATCATACTTTAGTGATTCTAGAATGAAACCTTTCACATTTTAAGATATCTGACATCCATATCATTTTAAAATTCAGAGCATCTTGTGATTACTACTAACCACTCATAAGAAACACTCTATCACCAACATTCAGAAAAAAAAGTTTTTTACTGTGATGAGAACACTTAACATGAGATCTCCCCTCTTCACAGATTTTTAAGAGTATACTGCAGTATTGTTAACTCAGGCACAATGTTGCACAGCATTATCTCCAAAACTTATATATCTTACTTAACTGAAACTTTTTATCTGCTGATTAATAATTCATTTCCCCCTCTCCAATCCCTGGTAACCACCATTCTACTCCCTGCCTCTATGAGTTTGACAATTTTAGATATCTTTGTGAGTGGAATCATACATTACTTGTCCTTGTGACTGGTTTATTTCACTTAGCATAATTTCCTCCAAGTTCATCCAGGTTGTTACATATTACGGGATTTCTATTTATTTATTTTTCAAAAAAAAATTTTTAATGTTTTTGAGAGAGACAGAGACAGAATGCGAGTGGGTTAGGGCCAGAGGGAGAGGGAGACACAGAATCCAAAGCAGGCTCCAGGCTCTGAGCTGTCAGCACAGAGCCCGACGTGGGGCTCGAACCCACAAGCTGTGAAATCATGACCTGAGCCGAAGTCGGACACTCGACGTCAGGCGCCCCATGGGATTTCTTTTCATTAAGGCTAAATAATACCTTGTACGTACATACCACATTCTCTTTATCCATTCCTCCACAGACAGACATTTAAGTTGTTTCCATACCTGGCTATTATGAATAGTGCTACAATGAATGTGTAAGTGCTTCTTCAAGATCACGATTTCAATTCTGTTTAAATACTCAGAAGTGGAATTACTGGATCATATGGATCATTAAGTTTTTGAGGAACCTCCATAGTGTTTTCCATAGCAGCTGCACCAGTTTGCACTCCTAGCAACAGTGTACAAGGGTTCCAATTTCTCAGCATTCGCCAACACTTTTTGATACCAGTCATTCTAACAGGTATAAGGTAATCGTTCATTGTGGGTTTTGTTTTTTTTTTTTAATGTTTATTTATTTTTGAGAGAGAGAGAGAGAGAGCGAGCGCACACACGAACAGGGAGAGGCAGAGAGGGAGGGAGACACAGAATCCAAAGCAGGCTCCAGGCTCTGAGCTGTCAACACAGAGCCTGATATGGGGTGGGGCTCGAACCCATGAACCTATGAACATCATGAGATCATGACCTGAGCCGAAGTTGGACGCTTAACCGACTGAGCCACCCAGGCACTCCCGTTTGTTGTGGTTTTGATTTGCATTTCCCTGATGATGAGTGACACTGAGCACTATCCATATACCTGTTGGCCCTTTGTACATCTTCTTCAGAGAAATCTCTATTCAAGTCTTCAGCCCATTTTTTTAATTGGGTTATTAAGGTTTTTTTGCTATTACCAACATTCTTAATGTATAGTGTAGAAAAATAAAGACAACAACTTTGAGCCAAAAAATAACATAGAAAGGGCACTTAGTCGGTTAAGCGTCTGACTTTGGCTAAGGTCATGATTTCACAGTTCATGAGTTTAAGCCCCGTATCAGTCTCTACACGGACAGTGGGAAGCCTGCTTGGGATTCTTTGTCTTCCTCTCTCTGCCCCTCCCTGCTCTCTCTCTAATAAATAAATTGAAAAAACAAAAATAACATAGAAGAACTGCACGTCAAGTGTAAAGCTTTGAAATATCCTAAACATTTTAATTGGCTTATTTTTTCCTTCTAACATGTATATTCAAGAGTGGTATGACATTAAAAAGAAAAAAGTGATATGAGAAAAATCCATGTCTACCTGCACCTAGAAGATATCTTCTAGAAAGTATTCAATAAAAATTCAAAATAAAAAAGTATTGTGTCAGTTAACAGAAAGTTTTTCTTTTTTAGCAATTCATAAAATGATGGTGTACCTTATGATCAATGGTGTCTAGCAGACATTTAAATAGTGCTGGTGGCATGAAAAACAGGTGTGACTCCTCAGAAAAGCAATATGGCAGCATCAAAGGTCCCCCCCCCCTGCAAAAAAATGTATATACCCAAGAAAGCCAATAATCCTATTTCCAAGAATTCATCCAAATGAAAAGTATCCAACAACAAAAAACTATATACACAAGATATACATGATGTCATTCAAGAGCAAACAAAATTAAAAAAATGAAGACTATCAAAAAAATATTCAACAACAGTGGATTGATTGCAGAAATTACTGTAACATTAAAAATTAAGAAAATTATTCAGAGTGAAAATGTTTATTTCATAATGCTAAGTAAAAAGGAATAAAAAGATGTGTAAAGAAAGGTGACAAGTATATATTTTGAAAATACTAACCAAAACAAAGATGGCATAGAAAAATTAGTATCAGACCAAAAAAAAAAAAAATATTACGTCAGGAAGCACAGTAAGAATAGAGAAAGTAATTATGTAAATACTAAATGGTTCAATTCACTACAATTCAAATCCACCATGATAATAATTCATCACAATTTTAAACTTGGCAATACAGTTGACCCTTGAATATTGCAGGGGGGTTTAGGGCACTGACTCCCCGTACAGTCAAAAATTCGCATATAAATCTGGATTCCCCCAAAACTTAACTACTGAGAGCCTACTGTTGACATACAGTTGATTAACATATATTTTGTACATTATGTGTATTATATACTATAATCTTACAATACAGTAAGCTAGGAAAAAAGTCATTAAGAAAATCATGAAAAAATACATTTACAGTACTACACTATATTTATTTATTGAAGAAAATTTGAATATAAGTGGACCCATGCAGTTCAAACCCATGTTGGTCAAGGGTCAAATGTAACTTATAAAATAGACTCAAATATAAAGAAAACACTGCTAGAACTACAACAAATTTTCAAATCTACCATCATTGGAGGTTTTTACTAAATTAATACAACTAAAAGACGAAATCAGTAATAATCACAGTTCTCACTTCACACATATTAGGATGACTATTATATACATTTAAAAAAATTTTTTTTGTTTATTTGAGGGAGGACACAGTATGAGCAGTGGAGGGGGGGAGACAGAGAGAGAGAGAGAGAGAGAGAGAGAAGAGAGAGGAAAGAGAGGAGAGAGAGAGAACCCCAGGCAGGCTCCACGCTGTCAGCACAGAGCCCAACGTGGGGCTCAAACTCATGCAACCATGAGATTATGACCTGAACCAAGATCAAGAGCCAGACGCTCAACCGACTGAGTCACCCAGGCACCCCTATACATTTTTTAAAAAAGGAAAATAAGTGTAGGTGAGGATGTGGAGAAACTGGAACCCTGTGCACTGCTGGTGAGAATATAAAATGGTACAGTTACTAAATCAACAAGGAAACAATGGCTTTGAATGACACACTGGACCGGATGGACTTAACAGATATATTCAGAACATTTCATCCTAAAGCAGCAGAATACACACTCTTCTCCAGTGCACATGGAATGTTCTCCAGAACAGATCACATACTGGGACACAAATCATCACTCAACAAGTACAAAAAGATCGAGATCATACTGTGCATATTTTCAAACCACAAAGCTATGAAACTCGAAATGAACCACAAGAAAAAATGTGGAAAGATAATAAATACTTGGAGACTAAAGACCATCCTACTAAAGAATGAATGGGATAACCAAGAAATTAAAGAGGAAATTAAAAAGTACATGGAAGCCAATAAAAATGATAACACCACAGCCCAAAACCTCTGGGATGAAGCAAAGGTGGTCATAAGAAGAAAGTATATAGCAATCCAGGCCTTCCTAAAGAAGGAAGAAAGATCTCAGATACACAACCTAACCTTACACCTTAATGAGCTGGAAAACGAACAGCAAATAAAACCCAAAACCAGCAGAAGACAAGAAATAATAAAGATTAGAGCAGAAATCAAGGCTATCGAAACCAAAAAAACAGTAGAACAGATCGATGAAACTAGAAGCTGGCTCTTTGAAAGAATTAACAAAATTGATAAAGCCCTAGCCAGTTTGATCAAAAAGAAAAAGGAAAGGACCCAAATAAATAAAATCAAGAATGAAAGAGAAGAGATCACAACGAACACAACACAAATACAAACAATAATAAGAGAATATTATGAGCAATTATACACCAATAAAATGGGCAATCTGGAAGAAATGGACAAATTCCTAGAAACATATAAACTACCAAAACTGAAACAGGAAAAAATAGAAAACTTGAACAGTAAAG
The DNA here is from genome assembly GCF_023721935.1 of Panthera uncia. Lineage (NCBI taxonomy): Eukaryota > Metazoa > Chordata > Mammalia > Carnivora > Felidae > Panthera > Panthera uncia. The sequence continues at coordinate 1,379,580 of NC_064811.1, forward strand.
AAATCAAATTAGTAATCAAAAATCTCCCAAAAAACAAGAGTCCAGGGCCAGATGGCTTTCCAGAAGAATTCTACCAAACATTTAAAGAAGAGTTAACACCTATTGTCTTGAAGCTTTTCCAAAAACCAGAAATGGAAGGAAAACTTCCAAACTCTTTCTATGAAGCTGGCATTACCTTGATTCCAAAACCAGACAAAGACCCCACTAAAAAGGAGAACTACAGACCAATTTCCCTGATGAACATGGATGCAAAAATCCTCAACAAAATATTAGCCAGCCAGATCCAACAATACATTAAAAAAATTATTCACCACAACCAAGTGGGATTTATACCTGGGATGCAGGGCTGGTTCAATATTTGCAAAACAATCAATGTGATACATCACATCAATAAAAGAAAGGACAAGAACCACATGATCTTCTCAATAGATGCAGAGAAAGCACTTGACAAAATACAGCATCCTTTCTTGATAAAAACCCTCAAGAAAGTAGAGATAGAAGGATCATACCTTGAGATCATAAAAGCCATATATGAAAGACCCAATGCTAACATCATCCTCAGTGGGGAAAAACTGAGAGCTTTCCCCCTAAGGTCAGGAACAAGACAGGGATGTCTACTCTCGCCACTGTTATTCAACATAGTATTTGAAGTCTTAGCCTCAGCAATCAAACAACACAAAGAAATAAAAGGCATCCAAATAGGCCAGGAGGAGGTCAAACTTTCACTCTTCACAGATGACATGATACTCTATATGGAAAACCCAAAAGGCTCCACCAAAAAATTGCTAGAACTGATCTGTGAATTCAGCAAAGTCGCAGGGTATAAAATCAATGCACAGAAATCAGTTGCATTCCTATACACCAATAATGAAGCAACAGAAAGAGAAATCAAGGAATTGACCCCATCTACAATTAATTGCACCAAAAACCATAAAATACCTAGGAATAAATCTAACCAAAGAGGTGAAAAAAATCTATACACTGGAAAACTATAGAAAGCTTATGAAAGAAATTGGAGACACAAAAAAATGGAAAAATATTTCATGCTCTTGGATAGGAAGAACAAAATTGCTAAAATGACAATACTACCCAAAGCAATCTACATATTTAATGTAATACCTATCAAAATAACACCAGCATTCTTCACAAAGCTAAAACAAACAATCCTAAAATTTGTACGGAACCAGAAAAGACTCTGAATAGTCAAAGCAATCTTGAAGATGAAAACCAAAGCTGGAGGCATCACAATCCTGGACTTCAAGCTGTATTACAAAGCTGTAATCATCAAGACAGTATGGTACTGACACAAAAACAGACAGATTAATGGAACAGAATAGAGAACCCAGAAATGGACCCACAAACGTATGGCCAACTAATCCTTGACAAAGCAGGAAAGAACATCCAATAGGATAAAGACAGTCTCTTCAGTAAATGGTGTTAGGAAAACTGGACAGCGACACGCAGAATAATGGACTTGGACCACTTTCTTACACCATACACAAAAATAAACTCAAAATGGATGAAAGACCTAAATGTAAGACAAGAAGCCATCAAAATCCTCAAGGAGAAAGCAGGCAAAAACCTCTTTGACCTCGGCCGCAGCAATTTCTTACTCAACACGTCTCACATCTCCAAAGAAGGGAAACAAAAGCAAAAATGAACTGCTCAGACCTCATCAAGATAAAAAGCTTCTGCACAGCGAAGGAAGCAATCAGCAAAACTAAAAAGCAACCAACAGAATGTGAGAAGATATTTGCAAACGACTTACCAGATAAAAGGTTAGTATCCAAAATCTATAAACAACTTATGAAACACAACACCCAAAAAACAAATAACCCAGTGAAGAAATGGGCCAAAGACATGAACAGACACTTATCCAAAGAAGACATCCAGATGGCCAACAGACACATGAAAAGATGCTCAACATCACCCATCACCAGGGAAATACAAATCAAAGCCACAATGAGATACCACCTCACACCTATCAGAATGGCTAACATTAACAACTCAGGCACCAACAGATGTTGGCAAGGATGCAGAGAAAGAGGATCTCTTTTGCACTGCCGGTGGGAATGCAAACTGGTGCAGCTACTCTGGAAAACAGTATGGAGGTTCCTCAAAAAATTAAAAATAGAACTACCCTACGACCCAGCAATTGCACAACTAGGTATTTATCCAAGGGATATAGGTATGCTGTTTCAAAGGGACACATGCACTCCAATGTTTATAGCAGTGCTATTGACAATAGGCAAAGTATGGAAAGATCCCAAATGTCCGTCGATGGATGAATGGATAAAGAAGATGTGGCATATATATACAATCGAGTATTACTCGGCAATCAAAAAGAATGAAATCTTGCCATTTGCAGCTACGTGGATGGAACTAGAAGGTATTATGCTAAGCGAAATTGGTCAGAGAAAGACAAACATCACATGACTTCACTCATATGAGGAATTTAAGATACAAAACAGATAAACATAAGGGAAGTAAAAATAATGTAAAAACAGGGAGGGGGACAAAACATAAGAGACTCTTAAATATAGAGAACAAAGGGTTGCTGGAGGGGCTGTGGGAGGGGGGGATGGGCTAAATGGGTAAGGGGCATTAAGGAATCTACTCCTGAAATCATCATTGCACTATATGCTAACTAACTTGGATGTAAATTAAAAAATAATAATAAATGATTTTAAAAAATGGTACAGTTACTATGCAAAAGTTAGGCAGTTCTTCACAAAGTTAAACACAAAATTGCTACATGATCCAGCAATCCAACTTCTAGGTATACACCCCAAAGAAACGAAAGCAGGGACTCAGATATCTGTACACAATGTTCACAGCAGCATGATTCACAACAGCCAAAGGGTGGAAGCAACCCACGTGACCATCAACAGATAAACGGAATGTACTATATACATTCAATGGAATATTACTCAGCCATGAAAAGTAGTAAAATTCTAACATATGCTACAATACAGATAAAACAGTAATAAATAAGTAAATAAATAATAAAATAAATAATGAATAAATTAAAATAAATTAAAAATAACAAATAAAACAGTAATCATACAAATTATTTCACATGAAATCATACATATGATTTCACTTACATCAGGTAACAGAGTAGGCAAATTCATGGAGACAGAAAGTGGAACAGAAGTTACCACAGGCTAAGGAAGAAGGGGCTAAAGTTATTGTTTAATGGGTACAGAGTTTCTATTTGAGATGATGAAAAAGTTCTGGAAATGTATAGTGGTCATGGTTGCACAATATGTGAATGCATTTTTGTACTTAATGTTGCTGAATTGTACACTTAAAAATGGTTAAAACTGTAAATTTTACATTTTGTATATTTCACAATAAAAAAAATTATTTAAAAAAATAATCACAAGCATTCCTGTTCAAGGAAAGGTAGGTTATTCAAATCAATCCTCCCATAAGAAAAAAATGTAAAAGGCTAAATGAAATATTTTTAAAAGTCAAGCAAAACAAAAACTTCCTAAAAGCAATGAAGAGATAACAAGACGTTAAAAGGAACTAGAAGTCCATAAAACACCCCAGACTGGTAAGACAGCCCAGCGGCAGCTTTACCTAGGACAACCGCCAATCTTAGAAAATTAGAACCTATGATTCTTGAGACTCACAAGATGAGTGAGAGAAAAATTGAAGTCCAAGGTCCACAGAAAGTAGGAAGTCAAATGGGAGACCCTCTTCATGATAAGCCAAGGATCACAGGACACCAATAATCTTTTTTTTTTTTTTTTAATGTTTATTTTTGAGAGATGGAGAGAGACAGAGCACGAGCAGGGGAGGGGCAGAGAGAGGGAGACACAGAATCCAAAGTAGGCTCCAAGCCCTGACCTGTCAGCACAGAGCCCGACACAGGGCTCAAACTCATGAACTATGAAATGGTGACCCGAGTCAAAGTGAGACACTTAACTGACTGAACTACACAGGTGCCCCAGGACACCAACAATCTTAAGATCAGAATGGTCCAGAAGTGGAAGAGCCCCTGGATAGAATTACAGCCCAGACAGAAATCACCTGGATCCTCCAAAGACTCTTAGACTTAACCCAGTTTAAGGTTCAGAACTGATCGTGCCCACAGTATCTAACAAAAGAAACTTGAAGGCAAAAAGCACTTAAGGATCATTTATTTCATAATGATAAGAGGCTCCCTTCACCAGAAAGAGTGATTTTATTTTTATTGTATGCCTCAATATGGTGATGGGACAATTTGTTTATAGAGGGAAAAAAAACTAATAAAATTAGAACTCTACCTCATATCATACATAAAAATAAACTCCTGGTGGAGAACTAAAAGTGAGTACTATAAGGTAAAGCAAAAAGGACTATCATTATGATGTTAAGAGCAAACCTTAACAAGATACGAAAAACAAAATATAAAAAATGGCAAACCAAAGAGTAATAAAAATAAAATAAAAATACATAAAAATTAAAATGCTAAAAAAAGCAAAAAACAAAGTAAAAAAGACAAGCCACAAATAGGAAGTGAATACCTATAACACATGTAACAGAAAAAGGATTGGCACTTGAAATACATAAACTCCTACAAGTGATTTAAAAAAAAAAAAACAAAAAACAAAACCCGAAAGGGGCAGTGGGTGGCTCAGTCGGTTGAGCATCTGACTTCGGCTCAGGTCATGATCTCATGGTTTGTGAGTCTGAGCCCCTCTTTGGGCTCACTGCTACCAGCACGGAGCCCGCTTTGGATCTTCTGTCCCCCTCTCTCTCTGCCCTTCCTCTACTCATACTCTATTTCAAAAATAAACATTTAAAAAAAATGGACAAAGGAGATGAACACAGAATTCTCACGAAAAGATGAATGGCCAGTAAATAACTGAAAGAGGCCTCAACCTCCTTAATAATTAGGGAAATGCAAATTACGACCTATATGGGATGCACCGATTAAGAGAATTTACAAATCAGATAGTGCTATGTGAGGAAAAGGATGTGGATCAATATCATCTCTTTGAACTCATGTAATATGGTACAACCACTCTGGAAAACAATTTGACGTACCCTGAAACTGAACCCGTGATACAGCAACTCCACTGCTGAGTGTGCACATGTGTGTACACGCGCACAGCTGTGAGACATACGACCAGACTGTCCACAGCAGTATAACCTACAATAGCAAAAACTGGAAATAACTGAAATGTCTGTCAATGTAACACGTAACTGTGGAATTCATATAATGGAACACTAACTCATGAATGAGAAAACTTTACATATGTCAACATGGAAGAATGTCAAAATCTTAATATTAATCAACCAGTTACTAAAGAGTATACATAACATAATTACACCCCATACGTAAATTTCAAAAACATACAAAACTAAACAATATACTGTCTAGGAATATCTATGTGTAACAGAAGTACACAAAAAAGGAAGCAAACGATAAAATCAAGCGAAGTGGTTCTCCTTGATGAAGAAAGGGAAATGCTACTTGGAGAAGCATGCCATCACAGAGGACTTCAAATATAATAATTCTCTATTTGCTAATAAGACAGGTGAAATAATAACAGGAGTAGTTTTTTTTCTTTAAATACTTAGTATAAACATTACATATCCTTTTATGGCTAAAATATTTTGTAAGTTTTTAAAATTCTATGCACATCAATCAAAACCACCTGAAAAATATTATTTATGTGTGACTAAAGCTAGGATATAAAATAATAAATTTTATATTAGGGCAATAGAATTTGGGGTAATATTTTCCTCATGTTAACTTTTTCTTCAGTATCTTTTACAACAAACAATTTTTACAGCATCTTTAGTTACTATGGCATGTACCCACCTGGTCACTAAGCAAAAGCTGATTTCCTCCTTGATACAAAGTATCACAAAGCTCATCCACATCATTATTCAGTTTGGACAGAAAGAAAGAATGTTCTCGAGTAGATACTGCCAAATGATCTTGTACTAAAGAAACATCCTGTTTTAATTTCTCAGCCACCTCCTCCAGGTTTCCATGGGTTATAAACAACTCTTTTTTCTTATTCTCTCCTTCTAAAAGTTGATAAAGCCTAAAATGTAAAAATAAAGTTATAAGAAAAATTCTCAATCAGTCTTATATATCAGTATATAAAAATTCTCAATACAGTCTTCAAAATTATAATCCACTATATTGAGCATCTTTGGGGATAAGTAACAACTTAAAAATATTAACCTGGAAAAAAAATTAACCTATCTGCTGCTACATCAAGCAACCGAAAACATTCCAGCTAAAATACCATCTTACTACAGAAATACATATTGTAATTACTACATCTGATTCCCATTTTCTCATCTCCCAAGTTTTAAATATAAAATACTTTTTGACTTTTAACTGTCATTAGCCTACTTCAAACAAAGCATGTTTCAGAGATACCTCCCAAGAAAACATCTCTTCCACAGAATACAACTATGATGTAGTGGAAATAACAAGGAATTTGAAACAGAAGACCTAGGTCGGAGTTGTGGCTGTCTTTTCGGACCCAGGTCAAGTCAACCTCTGAGACTTAACTTTCACGTCACATACCTATTTTTATAGGATGGTGGTGGGTTTAAAAGCGGAAAATTAAAAATATAAAATGTAAAATAAAGTGAATAAAGAACTATAGAAATAGTAAACTTGCTACTCCAGTCTTCTACATGTTTAATTGTCGAATTAAATTCCTAATGGACCATGAGGCCATTTAACACTTCAAACATTAATAGCAGAAAAATCCTTTGGAACAGATGGAAAAATGTGAGGTAGCACTTTCTACACATTTCTGACAAAAAGGGTTTGCTCTTTTTCTTCAAATTAAAAAACACAGATTTTTTAAATTATTTTATTATTTTAGCAAGTTGCAACAGACTTCATAAAACTGGTTCAAGTCCAAGGCTGCCAATTTTTTTCTTGTGGGATGTGACTACACAATTTAAGGGGGGAAGCATTCTTAGCTCAGGTCAATGCCACCCTCTGAAACTGCAATGGAGCAGCCCTTTCCATGCCCATCATCTCATTAACAAGAAAACAAAAGGATTAGATCACTTTCCCCTAGTCCTAGAGAAAAATCAGGAGTAGGATCCAGACTTTTGAGGCCTTTAACTACTTTAGCCCTCCAATTTTAGTATCCCTATATCATCAATTGCCTAGACATCCAAAAAAGGTTGGGAGCTAGCACTCCTTTTTGCCGATTCACCTGACTAGACACGGAAATGAAGTCAGTCTTCTCTCTCTACTGACACCTCCAAATGCAATCAAGTCTCTACCTAGCAAAACCTACTACACCCCAAGCTGTACTCAAACTCCCTGTAGTTAAACTCTGCCCCAACCTCAAATAAGGCATCTAAACAATGGTGCTTAAAGGTGCATATGACCTTGTATACATTCACTCCTCCAGCCCACCCACCCCAGCTCTAACACAGCTGCTTCCAGATTGAACAAGAACGGAAAAGGGAGCAAAATATTCAAAAGGAAAAGAGTCACATACAAGAGAAATGAAGGAAGAGAACAGAGAGCCAGAACAGAAAGAAAAAATGTTTTAAACTTCCACAATCTTAGTTAAAACTCTCTATGGTATTTTACAACAAAAAGAATTACTGAAGAAATACAGAAGCATACCTATGAGTAGAATAGTCCTTGGTGTCAATGGTATTCCTTGGATTTATCTGCTGACATACTGACGGGTCTGTCAGCATTTCTAATCGCTGGCGGAGCATCGCATTACTTTGACTAAGTTCTTGAACCAAATTTTCAAGTTGACGATGTATGTCCCAATGCTTTCTCAATTCAATTTCATATGATAACTGTAGAAGCTCAAATGATGCCTTTTGCTTTATCAACTGATTTAAAACTAACTCTTGTCTTGCTGTATAATAGTCTTGTTTAGCAATCTGTAGATCAAAATCTCCCTTTACAACTGGCATATTCAATAACTGGGCATTCTCTTTTACCACAGCAGGCAAGCTTTTATCTTTTATATAAGCTATTTGTTCTTCAAGTTTCAGAATCTCACTGTTCAAGCTAGAAATTTTAGCATCCAAATTATCTTTGCCAAGAGCCTACACAGAGAAAACAATTGCATTTAAACCAGTCAGTATGAAGTTGAAATCATTTTAAAATTCTTTTTACTTTCCCTTTTAGATTATCGGATTAACATGCTAATAAAACTAATTTCATACTAACAAAAGCCAAAATCACAGTTTAAAAAAGGAAAAGTGTGGACTAAGCCAAAGGTAAATCACTAAATTTTAATGCTATTAACTACCACATATGTACAGTAATGGCTACCAAAACAGAGAGCTTTTCATGTTTGTCTTACTTAAAAAAAATCATTAATTAGCACACTACTCACTGAAAGCAAATGTACGCTATTTAGGTTTTTCTTAAAACTAAAATAATCCCAGTAGCTATTCTTCTAGTCTGTCACCTGATTTTAACCCTTGCAAAGAGTGACAGAACTCCAGATGTTATTCTGAAGTTTATGGCAGTTACAGAAAGTAACTTGGTACTGGTATTCAGTTTCAGTCCTGTTTTCACTCAATTATCTAGTGGTTACATTACCCAGAAAGCAAGCTTTCCAAGAGTACAGATATGTGCACTACACCTGTACATTCTCAACAAAAAGTCAGGGTTTCAGTCCACTGAACTGCATCCCTGACTTCATTAGCACCAAACAAGGAGCAGACAAGGCAGAACACCCATACAGAAAAATAAAAAGGAATTTCAGTGTTCTCTGAATCTGAACCCACACAAATTTCAAATTCAGAAAAAGTACTTTTGTTTAAAATTAGTTAATGTGATTGCATTATAATCTGTTCCTGCCTTTTACTAATATGAAGATCTATTTGTATGAAATGCTGACACATTGGGACACCTGGGTGGCTTAGTCGGTTAAGCCTCTGACTTCGACTCAGGTCATGATCTCATGATTTGGGAGTTGAAGCCCCATGTTGGGCTATCTGCTGTCAGCACAGAGCCTGCTTCCGATCCTCTGTACCCCTCTCTCTCTGCCCCTCCCCTGGTCACATTTTCTCTCTCAAAAATAAATAAACGTTAAAAAAAAAAAAAAAAAAAGAAAAGAAACAATGACACATCAAGCTAAGCACTGAACAAAAAATAAGAAAATGTATTTATTTTATCTCCCTTTCTAAAATACTAACATACCCTCCATTACAAACAATTACAATATGATGCTAGTCTCATTTCTCATGTTTACCTTGCTAGTGAGGCTATGAAGATTCTCCTCTGCCCACTGTATACTTGACTTCATGCTCAAATTACTTGCTTTCAAGTGAATTAACTCATGTTGAGCACAAATGTATGCTAGCTGCAGCCTAACCATCTCCAGCCGTCTCTCCTCAAGGATTTCTTGATTATCACAAATGGATGGTGCTTGTATATCTAAAAGTTGAAAATTTTCTTCATTTGAACTTTCAACTACTTCATGTATACCTTGAAAGAACTGTTTTTTGGTATACAAAGTTAATGCTGCTGTGCTTTGCTCTTCTTGGCTTAGATATTTCTCCAAGGAAAACTGAGATAAAAACACCAGTGGATTTGCCCCTTGATCCAAATTAGAATGTCGGAAAAACATCATCAGTTTAGCAACGCCATCAGTAAGAGCTTGAAGTTCATTATTTATCTTAGTGTTCATCGCATTTAGAATTCCTTGACTCTGCTTCAGCCTTTTAGTGGCTTCTTCTTCTTTAGCACTTAACCTCAGAGATTTGTGGCTTGTTACCGAAGCCATCAACTGGCATTTATTACGTCGCTGAATTTTTAGGTTCTTCAATTTCCGCAGAGTTTGAACTTCGACTTCCAATTTCTCTAGCTCTTGGTCATCCAGGGTAGAGGTTTTCAAATCAGAAGTTTTACAGGTTTTAAGAACTTCATCCAGTGCTGCTCCTTCTAGGATGGGCTTGCCTGATTTTTGAAGAATGCTAAAAGCTTCCAATTCTTCTTTGGACAATACATTCTGTTCATTCACATTCCCACAAAACCACTTCAAAAATGCTTCATCTTCAACAGTCTCAAACAACCAGTCAAAATCTTCCCCATTAAGACTATCAGCTTTGGGATAATCAATTTTTTTTAATGTTTCCACAAACTCTTTTCCACAACTCATGGTTTAGCTGCACAACTTTTTTGTAACTGATATGGGTTTATGGTGTGGATATTTAGAAGATAAAGCCAAATACAAACAAACTAAATTTATGTTAAGTTCAGAAGAAGGACAAAAGTTTTTTAGAATCTGACTTCTCCTGGGGGGGAAAAACAAACATTAGACCACAAGTACGACAACTAATAAGACAACTCTATTTGTAAAAGAACAATATAGATAAATACCACAGATATCTGGGAGGGAAGCATCTAACCTGAGGTAGTTGTAGCTGAAATGTTTGACAGAGATAAAGAGAAAATAAACTAGGGTATTACTTAGAACACCGAAAACATAATGAAAACCTAATTATCAAGACAATCTTATTTTTTCCAAAGATACATCATATCGCATGAGTTCAGTTTTGAATTCAAAATAAATATATCTAAACAAGTCCAAGCCAGCCTGTGGCTAAGCAGCCTCTTTTCCTGCTTTTTCTAAGCAAATAGATATAAATACGATAACATCCTTGAGGAAGAGTCAACAAAATATTTACCTCGACGACTGAATCAGCACCCGCCATTCACACAAGAATCAATGCCCAGTCACGATGAACCTAGTGCAGAGAAAATCAGGTTTAAGATTGAAGAACCACCCTCAAACTGACCTTAAAAGTGCTCATCAAAAGAAAAACAAATGGGGGCGCCTGGGTGGCTCAGTCGGTTAAGCGTCCGACTTCAGCTCAGGTCACGATCTCGCGGTCCCCGAGTTCGAGCCCCATGTGGGGCTCTGGGCTGATGGCTCAGAGCCTGGAGCCTGCTTCCGATTCTGTGTCTCCCTCTCTTTCTGCCCCTCCCCTGTTCATGCTCTGTCTCTCTCTGTCTCAAAAATAAACGTTAAAAAAATTTAGAAAAAAAAAAAAAAAGAAAAGAAAAGAAAAACAAATGTAACTTTGTAGGGTGGCGGGTGGTAAAAGGACTTAATGCGGCAACCATTTCGCAGTGTACAGAAATGTGGTCATCATGGTGCACACCTAAAACTAATGCAACAGATCCCAATTAGGCTTAAAAAAACCAACAACACCTACAGCAAAAACCCCACCAAAACCCCAAAACCAAGTGCCCTCAAATTTCAGATCAGAAGCACCAAAGAACTAGGCGGACACGAAGTAAAAGTGCTTTCGGCATTTGCTACTTTGCCACAAACGCGCCACCGAACCACCCCGCTGACTTCACCAAAAGAATTTCTCCGGGACGGAGACGAGCCGCACGGATGAATGATCTGCGTAACACGTGCGAAAAAGCCTCCGCTTTGGTTTTCTGTGTAATTCAGTCACGACACGGATGCACGTCAATAAAATACACAACCACAAAAGCCACCGAATTGGCGTGAAAGGCAAACCGCGCAAACCCCAGACCCGCGCGGCCGGCTGGTGGCGTTCCGGAGCGACCTCCCACGTCCCAACAGTCTTGCACCTGCCAGGGACCACGCTCCCGCCTGAGCCCCGCCCCCCTCCCGCCTGAGGCCACGCCCTCCCGCCCTCGGCCCCACCCGCCCTCGCTCTCCCGCCAGAGCCCCGCCCCGGAGCCCCGCCCCCACCCGGAGGCCCCCTCACTCTCCCCGGCGCCGCACTCTCCACCCACGCCCGCTTCCCGCTTCCACTCACGCTCCCCGCCCTCGCCCCTCAGCCCTTGCCCTCGCCCCCGCGCCCTGCGGACCGCGACTGCGTCGCGCTGACAGCTACTTGCGCGCCTGAAGAGAATTCCCAGGGGTGCCTGTAAAGAAGAGGCAGCTGTGGGATCGGCGCCGCTCCCACAGCCCCACGCCCCGCGACGCCCAGAACAGTGAGGCCGGGGCCATTCACCTCTGGAAGCTCCGCTCGCGCCCCTCAGAAGCCCGCCGCCGCGCTCCGCGCCCGCACTGCCTCACGGGAGCTCTGCCACGGCGCGCGCGCACACCCGGCAGAAGCCGGACCGGGGGGCGTGACCGTTTGCGCAGGCGTGGCGTCGGAAGAGGCGGGCCTGGCTGGGAGGGGCTTTGCGGCAGAACCTAGCGGAGTGCCGGCCCGCCCTCACGGCCTGGCGTCCACCGGTAGGGAGCGAGCTGATTGGCTCTCCGCCTCGGGGGCGGGGCCGGGGAGGCGTGCGGATGGAGTAGAGGAGTGTCTTGGGTGCGGGCCGGCCTGGTCTCGCTGCGCCCGGCTTTCTACGGCGGTGCGTTTTCACCGCAGCGGACTCCATGGCTGAGGCCACCTTTCGGGTCTATTTTGCCGGACCCCAGCGCCCCATCGTCTATAGAGGCGTTTTCCCGGAAACCTGATTGCGGTCCGGAGCTCGCCGGCGCGGGGCCCGGTCCGCCAGGCCGGGTTCCGGGGCGCGCGCCGCCTGCAGAAGTCGGGGGAGTGGAGGAGCAGCGTCTGGCGAATCTTTAGGCTCCGCTGTCCTTACTCGCTTTACGGGCTTTTGCGTTGAACGTTGTTTTGCGAAGCACGCATCCCCCAAGCCCTCACCTGACCACTAAGCAGAAGCAGACTTCCTCCACGATCCCGTTTTCAAAACAGATCTTTTAAAAGGTTGAAAATATCTGAACATGGAGTGGATATGTGTCAAAGACGTAGTTAAGTCTAGACGGAACACTTTCCAAGGAGGGTGCGAGACGCAGGACGTGGGTCGTCTCTGAGCGATAGAGCTGGCCGAACCCTGCAGAGTCCGCGCACCCCTGCCGATGCTGGCGGACCTGCGGGGTTACTGTTGGTGCCTGGCAGCGTTCACGCGCCTCTCTCTTACTAGTCTTCCACAGATGAACGTCTAAAAGTAGTGACTACATAGTACTCCCTCCAGCCCCCGCATCAGGTGACCCGAAGGTGGTTGGTTAGAGATGTCCTAGGCTAGTGGGACAGTAGAAGGGCAGAAGTCTTTCTGGATAACTTTTAATATTTTTAAGGGGAGAAAAAAGAATGGTCTAAGACATATGAATTAATCTCGGGTTGAAGATACTTTTTTTTCAAAAAAAATGTTAATGTTTATTTTTGAGAGACAGAGCATGAGCGGGGGAGGGGCAGAGTTGAAGCTACTTCTTATGAATCCTTCATTTGTTTTACTTTTTACTTTTCCTCTTCCAAAAGACAGTAAAGCCTAAAATGATCTCAAAAGCAGATATTACAGGGGAAGAAAGTTCACAGATTGGTACCCCGCCTGAAACAAGGTGAGGCTGGACTAGGGAGGAGACAGTCGAGTTGGTGAGTCGGAGGACAGGTTAGAGACCCGGGACCAGGAGGACTCCCTTTGCCACTGACCCGGGGGGGGGGGGGGGGGGGGGGGGGGGGGGGGAACGCAGGGGGGGGGCAGGGGAGGGGTCCCCCTGAACAGAAGCTGAGAGGCTTGGAGGAAGTGGAGGCTGTGCAGACAGGGCCTTCAGGACATTTTGCTGAGGAGGCAAAGATTGAGGGAGGGAGAGGAGAAGAAGGACACGAGATGAGGGGGTGGGAATGTAGGGTAGGGTGGGGGAGGGTTTGGGTTTGTTTTGTTTCAAGATGAGAGGAACTTGGGATGTTTATAGACTGTGAGGAGGAACTCAGAGGAGAAAAGAGGAGAAGAAAGAAAAGGGACTGTTTTTTTTTTTTTTAATGTTTATTTATTTTTGAGAGAGAGACAGACAGACAGAGCACCAGCAGGGGAGGGGCAGAGAGAGAAGGAGAGACAGAATCCGAAGAAGGCTCCAGGCTCAGAGCTGTCAGCACAGAGCCGGATGCGGGGCTCCAACCCACCCACTGTGAGCTGAAGTCGGACACTTAACTGGCTGAGGCACCCAGGCGCCCCAAGGGACTGCGTTTTTGAAAGATGCCCCAAGGGACAGGAGGGTGAGGACTGGAGATGAGGCCTGTGAAGCTGTTCTAGAAGCCCATTTTTCCTTGTGACTCCTGGGTCAATTCCTGGGCCACAAATTCTCCATATGATTTTGAATTGCTGTCCATAGTTATTTGTTTGAAAGATGTTTATGGGGCCAAAAAAAAAAAAAAAGCTGTAAAAATATACAGTAGAAATCACAATGTTATCAGCTCCCAGAATACAAACCACGCACACATCAGGTTTAATTATGCACTCAGGAAGCTTTTAAAAACATGACTTTCTAGGGGCACTTCTGCATTTGAGGCTGCACTTGGGATTCAGGAAAGCAAGTGTGTTACACTTATTTCCAAGACAAAGTTTCTTTCCTCCAATAAAACTCATTTGGGGTTTTAGTGGGGCCCTTGCAGAGTCAGAAGATGAAGGGAACCCCTGAAGGAGGCTTCCCCAAGGAAATGGGGGGGGGGCAGCACAGGGGACTAAGCAGCCTCGGCACACCACTGCAAGCAGCAAGGGGGTTCACCGACAGCTGTGTCTCCTTTTCTCCTTCCTGTAGGAATCTTTTTCTCCTGCTGATACTAAAAAGTATTTTAGGGGACGCCCGGGTGGTCCAGTCGGTTGAGCATCAGACTCTTGATTTCCACTCAGGTCGTGATCCCATGAGATGGAGCCCCAAATAGGGTTCCATGCTGACCGAATGGGGCTCCGTGTTGACCGTGGACCCTACCTAAGATCGTCTCTCTCTTTGCCTTTCTCCCACTTGGACACACATGTGTGCACACACATGTACTCTCTCTCTCTCTTTCCAAGTTAATAAACTTTAAAAAATGTTTAGGGGAGCCTGGTGACTCAGTTAAGTGTCCGACTTTGGCTCAGGTCATGATCTCATGGTTCGTGAGTTCGAGCCCCGCGTCAGGCTGTCTGCTGTCAGCATGGAACCTGCCTCAGATTCTCTGTCCCCCTCTCTCTCTGCCCCTCCCCTGCTCTCTCAAAAATAAACATTAAAAAAAATTTTTTTTTAAGTATTTTAAGTTTTGGACAATATGTTTTTATATATGTTTAAGCTGCAGTCTGATGTTAAAGATCATGTGTTCCTAGATGTAGTTTCCAGTAATAATGGGACTCCATTCTTCAAGCAGTGAGGGGTGGGGGCTAGGCAGGCGAGTGACATTCTCAGACATGTGTTAGAAGCCTGACTCTGCAGTAACAAAAGTGACAAAAAGGTGGCAAGAGACAGATGCAGGTAGCCTCCCGTGCACCGGGGAGAGGAGGAGTAAAGGTTCGGCTGGGTTCATGCAAGGGCAGAACCCTGGGGCCTGAGGGCCAGAGTTTGGATGACTCTCAGTTTCCAGCTGAGCAAGAAGGTGGTACTTCTTTCTGTTCTCCCTATTAATCCTTCCTGCTCAGAAGAAAGCAGAGGAGGAGGGTGGGCGGGCGGAAAGTGGTTTTGTCTTCCATCACATTGATATCATGTAACGGAGGTAAAAACTCAGTCCTCACACTCAGGAGCAAGTTGGGGTCAGGAGCTCGCCAAGATAGTTCCTTCAACTGGGGATGGGAAGGGTTTGGGTATAAGAGGGCACAGAGGAAGGGGGCAGTGAGGAGCCTGGGAGGGGGGTTGGGGTCTCATGAAGGGCCTGAAGACAAGCTGAGGAGGCAGAAGGCAATGAGGAGGCAGTTGAGAGCCACTGCGAGCTGAATGGACGAGTGGCATAACATTTACATTCTGCAAAGATCCTTGTGGGGCTAGCCTGTACTAGAGGCCTGACCTGGCTAGGGACTGGGAACAGAGGAAAGGAAACAGCATGCATGGGGCCTTGCCTCCAGACGGGCCCAGATTAGACCAACGCCCAATTTGGGTGGCCATAATCCTGGCAGAAGTGTGCGGGAAGGGGCACAGGAGCAGGTCCCAGAGTGGCGCTGGGGGCTGGGGGTGCTGGTGAGTGCAGACTTCTGGCCAGGGGGAAGCCAGCGTAGGAGTGCAGGAGCCCATGGGGAGAAGGCAGGCACCTGGGGTTAATTCTGGAGGCTGTGGGAGGAACAAGACCACCAGGGGTCAAGCTGGCTGCCAAGGAGACTTTGGGAGGGAGGGCTGGGATGGAGGGGGTCGTCTCCCTTGAGGGGCGCTGAGATGGAATCTGGTGGGGGGAGGGGTTCCCCAGAGGACCAGGGTCAGATCCCAGGCCCACCCCGCTCCAGTGGGTGACTTGGGGAAGGTGGGTACCTTCTCTGAGCCTCAGTTTCCTGTGTGAGATGGGCCCAGCGTGAGGACATCAAGCTCTAATTTCTGGGGCCCTCATGCAGTCAATAAAAGGTGGTAGTGATTTTAAGTCCTGGCAATATTTGGAATTTACATCCAGACCCGAAGCCCCAGCTGCATTCCTAGGAGGGATTCCCTTGTTTTCCAAAGGTACCCTCAGGCGGACTCACCCAGGTCGAGAGGCCAGAGTGCTGCTGCCTGCTGCAGGAGGGAGGAGGAACCCAGCTTCCTTCCTGAGGTCCCCGCAGGTCCTCTCCCAGACACCCCCAAACCTGCTGGAGGGTCTCACTGAGCCATCTCCAATGTGTGCGGCTGCATGTCCGATGCAGGCACCCCAAGCTCTCCGGAAAGTCCTGTTCCGGCTACCCGGCTACCCAGCTCCCCGCTGCCAGCATTTCATCCCCCAGCTGCCTGTGCTGGGGTCACACCACTTCACACCCTCACCCTGCACAGCAGGACCTGAGAGCAGCAGGCAAAGGCCCCGCCAGAGATATTCTGGGGACACTGAGGGCAGATCCAAGGAAGGTTTATCAAGGTGCATCCCTGGCAGCCGATGGCGGCTGCGTGGAAAGGGCATCTGGATGCGAACACCCGGTATCCACCCTAAGGCTGACCATCCCAAGGTCCCCGCACCAGGGCTGGGAGCAAAATCTGAATGCCAGCAATAAGAGCACCTGGTTGGCCGATGGTGTGTGTGTGTGTCTGTGTGTGTGTGTGTGTGTGGGTGTGGGTGTGGTTGGGGGAGGGGGAGGGGGTCCACCTTCATTCAACTGCAGGTGTGACTGTCCAGGGAGGCAGCTGTGAGGGTGGAGTCTCAGTGGTGGCCAGTTGCAGTGGGGAAGGATCATGGTCTGTCGGGACTCCCTGAAAACAGAAGCTGTGGGCAGGGCAGTGAAGGCTGCCAAGGTCACCAGTGGGCTTGGGCTCCCTAAGGAGGCCGAGAGGAGGGGAGACAAATATGGTGATGGAAAGAACTGGAAGCCACAGGGGTGAGGTATAAAAATCTGTATTTATATTACAAAGACAGAATGGTACAGCACAGTCCCTCCCGGTGAACAGGCTGGTGGGTGGCCCAATTCTCTCCAGTGAGGATCTTGTAACACGCTATCCTGGCCAGTGCCAGGCCCCCCCCGGGAAGCCCCAGACTCTGGCACAGAACCTGCCCTAGATGTGGCCCGGGGTCAGAGTTCTGTGTGCCCAGCTATGGGGAGGGGTCCCCAGGTTAGCTGATCCAGAGAGGCAGGGGGTGGGAGAGTGAGGGAAGCCTGCCTCGCTCAGCAGATGGGGATTGTCTGGGGCAGACAGGAGGGCACGGGTCCTCAGGGCCTTAGTTGGGCACACAGCCCCATCAGCCCAAGAGAGCTGGCTCGGGCCCCGGGCCTCCCAGACCCAAAATGCAAAGGTGGACCCAGAGCTCCAAGGAAGAGAAGCCTTCTTGCAGTCTTCCCAGCCAGCTGGGCCTGCACTGGGCAGTAACGGCCTGGTGTACAGGGGCCACCTCCCAGTGAGGGTGGGGACCCAAACATGAGCCTGGGACTCCAGGATCCTGGCCACCCAGTGCCACAATGGTCCACAGAGGTGTGGGAGGGCACACGGATAGAGAGTGCAGGCACCCCTGCAACCCTGTTCTGGTCCCATCTGCTTCTATAGACTCAACAGTGCTCAGTTATCCGACACGGCCTCAGCAGGGCCCCCTCTGGGTCTCTGTGGCCACCAGCAACAGCTAACCTGTGCAAAAGGCCAGAGGGAGGAGAGAATGGATGTGTAACTCCTAGCACCACACCCTGGCCCCGAGGACCACCCCCAACGTGTCTGCTGGTGGCAGGGAGGGGCCTCTGGGAGCACAGGCCCCTAGGTGGCCAGTGAGGTCAACTCCCTGGCCCAGGTGGGAACCATAGCCTGAGAAGCCACAAGCTGAGCTGCCAGAAGGTCAGCTGAGGGAGGGCCACAGTTGGTCACCTGGAGATGACCCTGCTGGCTGGGGTACTGGGGGAGCTGGTACTTTATGAATTCTGAACACAGACCGCCCCAGGGGTCTGGACTTGTGCCTCCCACAGCAGGATCTTCAACTCGCGCACTCCTGCCTCGGAGTGCACGAGATGCTGACAAGAAGCTCTCTGTGGACGTGCTCGGGGAAAACGGGAGCCACCCTAGGCACTCTAGACCCCCAGTGACACTGGAAGGAGACAGGATAGAACAGGTTCCCTCGCAACCACCAGCAAGATGTCTGGACAGTCTCCCCAGTCCCTGCGCTGTCTCCCATGAGCCTGCTCTCCACTCGCCATCCTGAGCCTCTGCAGGACAGGTTCTGTGCCAGAGCCGTTTCCAGGAACCCCTTTCTGCCTCAGTAGGCTACTCACCCTGGCGCGTCTACCAGCGTGACCGAAAATAAACACCAGCTTCCCCCCCCACCCCAGTCTGGAAATTGGTTACAACGCACCAGAGAGGGAAGCAGACACTGCGGCGGGGCGGCCCCACAGCACACCACCCAAATATTGCTGTGTGGACAAGGGCTTCGGGAACAAAAGGCCAGGAGAAGCCTCCTAAGGCCCCGGCCTGGCTACCCAGGGTGAAGGGCTGTCCTCATCAGCTGCCTATTTCTGAAATCTGGGGCCCTCACCCCAGGCCAGGGGAGCAGGGACGGTTCAAGCTGGGTACAGCTGAGAACCTATTTCTCTGGTTAGCCGGCTCTTCACCAAGCCCCAGGGCACAGCGATACTGGGGTGCTGGGTCACCAGGGGGCCAGGTGACAGAAAGCTGTGCACGATCCCCCCTGACCTGGCCCGGCAGGAAGCCAGCAGAGGCTGCTGGGAGGGGCTGCTGCCTGGGGAGGAAGCTAGGAGGGCACGTGCTGGGCAGGCCAGGGGTGCCCCTTGAGCCACAAGGGAGATGCTGGTGGTGGTGGGCGGGGCGGGGCCAGACACGGGACACAAGGCACACTTGGACGAAGGTGACATACAAGACGAGTCCCTGAGACGCTGGGTCACTCCCACCCCTCAGCAAACAAGGACACAGCAACGGCTAGGAAAATAGAGTACAAAAATCTCGTACAGGAAATTGAGGCGGCACACGCTGATGTCACTTGGCGGGGAGTCTTTAGAGCTTTTTTCTCTTTTAAAAATGTTTCTCTTTTGTTTTTGGGAAAAAGCCTCTCTCCTGGGAGCCCTGTTCTGGGCTGCTGGGCAGTGCAGCAATTTTTTTTTTTTTTTTTTTTTTTTGCTTTTTTTCTTTCAAAGGTAGATGAGAAAGCCTCCTGAGGCCTCAGTGGCTTCAGCCTGCCGTCCCCAGCGCACTCCAGCCCCCACCAGGAGGAGAAGCCCTCTGCCCAGTGCAAACAGGGCCAGTGAGCTGGGGGGGGGGGGGGGGGGGGCCCGGGCCCGGGCCGGGGACCAGAACTGACCAGATA
>NC_064811.1:1399284-1411148 GCF_023721935.1 Panthera uncia
TTTTTTTTTTTTTTTTTTTTTTTTTAAAGGGTAGGTGAAAAGCCCCCTGGGGCCCCGGGGGGTTTCGCCGCCCGCCCCCGCGCCCTCCCGCCCCCCCCCGGGGGGGAAGCCCCCCGGCCCAGGGCAAACAGGGCGAGGGGGGGGGGGGGGGGGGGAGGGGGAGCCAGGCACAGGCCAGGGACCAGAACTTGCCCAGATGACCCTTGAAGGCCTACCTCCCCATGATGTGTATCCTCTGGGTCCAGTGACGATGTGTGTGTGTGTGTGTGTGTGTGTGTGTGTGTGTGTGTGCGCGTGTGTGTATGTGCGTGTGGGCGTGTGTGCCTAGGCATGTGTGTGTGTACATCTGAGGGACCTAACAGAGCAGAAGCTTGGAAGGGGGGGCCTGGCCTGCCCCCAGGAGCCCAGCGCTTGCTCCTGACACCTGTGGGGTGCAAAGGCCCCTCTCCGCCCACTTGCCCCGGGGTGCTCACCCGAGTCCCGCCCTTCATGGGTCCCTCCATCCAGGCCTCAGGAGCCTGCGTGGACTGACAGACAGATGGACAGACGGACGGAGAGCCACGCCTTCCTTCCTTCCTCGGTCCACTCCTTCCTTTCTCCTGGGATCCAGGGTTGGGGTCTGAGCTCCCCGCAGTGGTCATTAAGCCCCTCACACCGTGCCCGCCGGGATTTGCAGCAATGATATTTAATACTTCTGGAATGATTAGGAATCTGAGAACAGACCGTGGGCGGCTACGCTGGGCTCCGGGATGTGGGAGCTGGGCCCCGCCTCCCTGCAGGAGTCCCTGCCCAGCTGGGAGGGGTGGGCAGCACGGTGGGCCCTGACCGGCAGGCGGCGGAGGCGGGCAGCCCAGGCGGCAGCTGGAGCTTCCAGAATGGCACAGCAGCGGGCCCGCGGAGAGGCTTTCGAGGACTGGAGGGCTGGCACGCTTGGCCGGGCAGGCAGGCGGGCCAAGGAGCTGAGGGCGCTGGGCCTACGAGAGGCCGGGGCGGCCAGGCCGCCGGCAGGGGGGCCCGTAGCCCCCGTCGCTGCAGCCGCCCCTCTGCAGGCTGTAGTGGCCCTCCACGTCACTGCTGCTGCCAACACTGTCCAGCTCACCAGGGCCAAACTCCATGCCCTCTACGTCCACTTCTGGGGAGAACAGAGACGGCAGGATCAGAAACCGAGGTGCCGGCCGGGGGCCCCCTTCAGAGTTAGGGCCGATCTCCACCCTTCACGGAGGACGCAGAGGCTCCGGGGGCGGGGCGTGGGGGAGGGATGGGGCTCCCGGCCTCTGTGCCTCTCCCTCCGCATGGCACCACTTCCGCTACCACACTCGGAGCGCTCGGACAGCGCCGGGGACACACAGCGGCCATCGTCCCCACCCAGGGGCCGCTCCCACGCCCCCACCTTGCTCCGAGTCGTCGGTGGAGACGGCGGAGCCTGTGCTGTCTGTGCGCACGCGCTCCAGGCTCTGCACCGACAGCTGCTCCAGGCGCCGCTTTAGGAAGCGGTGTTCCCGCTGCAGCTGCTCCTTGATGCTCAGCGCCCGGCGGTCCTGCTCCTCCAGTTTCTGGGGGCGGGGGCGGGGGGGGGGCGAGGGGAGCCGTGAGCTGCGGGGATGGGGGGACCGGGGACCATCCCCTACCAGGAACTGGGGTGCAGGGGCGGGTTCTCATCCCACACCCCACCCCCGCCTGGCCAGGGGCCACAGGGTGCCCAGTGCCCATGGGGCCCAAAGTCCCGATGAGCCCCCTCCTCACCCCTCCAGGCCCGTTCTCTGTGTGTGCTGACTGGCTCCAGACGACCCACAGCCACTAGACACCTTGGCCGAGCCAAGTCACGCGTGGGCCCTGGGCTAGCACCACCTCCTGGAGGACAGCCCGCCCTCAGCAGTCTTGCCCCGCTGTCCCCCATACTCCTCACATCCGCTCACCCCCGCCTGCCCTCTTCCCTCTCCATACCTTCCCTGCTGGAGCTGTTGCTGCTCTGTGAGGCCCCAGGGCACTGACTCTACCTCTCTCAAAGCTCCAGCCCCACTGCCTGTGCTGGCCTGGGAGCTTTGAGGATCTCTTGAGGACACTGAGACCCACCCTGGTTTGCCCAAGTGTCCCAAGACCCCCCCCCCCCAGCCAGCAGGTCTGTCTCGAGGCCTTGGGGGCCTACCCCAGGAGACCAACCCCACCCTCTACCCAGAACCTCCCAACCCCTGGGCTGCCGGCTTCCTATCCCGCCCTTACTGGCCCCACGTCTCCTTCTAGCTGCTGCCCCTTCACAGCCCAGGGCCCCCGAGGACCACACCTCCCCCAGCCTGGCATGGCTACCTCCTACCCACCCCCCCACCTCCCAATAAAACCCAGCACGTGCCTGTGACCACCTCAACCTTCAGCATCCCCCGTGGCCAGGCACCGCCCACCTACCACCAGAGACCCCCAGGGGTCCCCGATGTGCACCTGCTAGGCGGCTCCCCTCAGGCCCCCTGGTCACTCCCCCAGGGTGCACGGGACAGGATGGGGTCAGACCAGGGGCAGCAGCGGGGGCGCCGTCCTACTTACCTTGATGTGCATCTTGGCACGCTTCAGGAGGCTCAGCGTGGTGTGGCGGGTGCTGTCAGGGCCCAGGGGCACCAGCTGCTTGAGCTGCTCCAGATAGAGCCTGAGCTTGGCTCGTCTGAAAGAGGAGAGACAGAACAGTCAGGCCAGAGTGGCACAGCTGACGGGGACAATGGCAATGGCAGCAGAGAGGCCTGGGAGGTCTGAGGGCACAAGAGGCAGCCAGCCAGACTCCTGCACGGACCTGCTGAGGGTCCAGGGCTCCCCTCCCAGCCTGGCTGGCAGCTTCCCCGGAGCAACCAGGCACTGCCTTCTGGATGCCCCAACAGAGGAGGAGAGCCTATGGCCAGGGCCCGTGCAGCCAGCCCACCACAGCCCTCAGGGCCTCAGAAAGCCACCACCAGGGACCGCCTTCAGAGCCCTGGCTCACCCTGCTGTCACCATCCTCCACAGTGGATCCAGGAGGTCAGGGGACGACCGGGGACAGCAGGGTTAGGGTCCTGGTCAGACTGCTCCCAGAGGTCCAAGGGGGCCCGAGACAAGATTGGCATTCCACCTTGCCAAGTTCAGGGTGGTCTCTGGTCACGTCACCACAGAAACACAAGTCTATTGGGGTCATGGAGGGCTGAGGACCAGACCCTCCACCCCAAATTTGGTTTCCCTTAGAAGAAACAGCTTCATTCCAGATTTCGTCCCTGTGTTCAGGCAGATGAAGGCAGAGTTCCACAAAACTGTACTCCTAAGAGCCAGTGGCACTGTTGACATAGGGGTCTCAGGTTGGGGGCAGGGGGGGGCGGTTGGCCTGGATCCACCTTGCAGAAACACGGCCTTCCTGGCTCATCTCATCTGGGGAGGGCAGGCTGGCAGAGACTAAGGTGACTACAGTGCATCCTAAAGGACGCTGTGGCCACCGCGATGGCCTGGGGCCATTGCCCCATCCACGTGACGGCCCCTCCTCAGTACGTGCAGGGCGCCAGAGCCCCAACACGCTGTCCAGCCGCGATGCTCTGCTGGGGCTCCGCTCTGAAAGGAGGGCCCTTGAGGGCGAGGGGTAGGAATTCTTTGTGAGACAGCCTGTCGCCCGACTGCCCAATCACCACAGCCAGCACATGCCCCTTCCCTCAAAGTGCCAACCGTGGCCGTCTCTTATTTTCACCTCTATCCCCTATGTGCCACAGCCTTGCTTAGCCTTAGAGAGCCCGGGAGGAAAGTGGGCAGTGATGGCCACTTCTGAGGGGCATCCAAGGCCTGGGGAGAGAGGGGGCAGCTGGGTGCAGGGCAGGACCCCCTCTGTAGAACAGCAACTAACAGCCCCGCCCTGTAGGAGGAAGGCTGGCTGCACATGGACCCCCTGGCCCTACGTCTGCCACCCGTGTCCACACAGCACCCCCACTGAGAGGGCACCTCCCCACCCCGCACCCCAGTCCACAGCACCCCAGCACCTAGGTGGGCCAGGTGGGCCTGAGTTAGGAAGAACTTCCAGGACACAGGACTGATGCCGTGCTCTGCCACGAGGTCACACGGGGCCAGGACCTGAGCAGCCCAGGCACCAGGGACCTACGTATGGAGCAGCCCATGCTCTGCCTGGAGGCTGGAGGACCTTCAGAGATAAGCGCCCACCTCCATGCAGACACAGGGCTGGGGAAGGGGGCACGCACGACCCCCTGGAGTCTGGGAACCTCCGCTCCCTCACCTCCAAGTGGGCGGAGCATCCCCTCTGCCCTGCTGAAAACGGGGCCAGGAACACAGGGGCAGGCTGCACACCACACTCTGTGCTCAAGGAGGGGTCGGCAATGAGAGCGTCACCCTCTCCCCCGGGGCCCTCCTGTCCTGCCATCCGTGCTAAGTTCACAAGTGGGGTCCCCTCGTCCACCTACTCTAGAGCAAATGTCAATTCTTACAATCTGCTGCTTAATTACATAAGCAGCACGTGATCTTTGTGCAAAATCAGAAACTGCCGATCAGCAGAAAAGTAGCCCAGATTCCACCACCCAGAGACGACCATACCATCCTCTCAATGTGCTCTACGTTCCTGCGTCACAAACGCTCAGTGACAACATCAGCGTACGGAACCACGTGTGTGACAGGTCACCCAATATTGTTTAAAAAAATAAAACAGCAGACGCACACAAGAGACTCAACAGGACACAATGAAGAGCAGGAGGCATGCGTCTCCAGGTGATGCGGTTGGCAACGTTTATTTCTTTGGCTTTACGGTTTGTGTTTTTTAGTTATTTGTTTTTATATTTTCCAAGTTTTCTACGCTAAAAAAAAAACAAAAAAACACCACATATTACTTTTACAATCAGAAAGAGACATTTGTACAAGAAAGAAAAAACACAGCCGAAAGACGAACAACAGTGGAAAAGTATCTGTGATACACATAAAAGACAAATGGTTAGTATCCGTGACATTTTGAGCTCATACACGTCAAAAACAAGGAGAGGAGTATCTTAATGTGGAAAACGGGCAAAGGACGCAAACAGGCAAGTTGCAGAGCACAGACTGCTAAGCTAGCACAAAACCGAGTGGGTCTCCCAGCACTCTAGGAACTGAGGACCAAGCAGGGCGGGCGGGCGGGCGTCTGGGCCAGACTGGAAAGGACCGGCCGGCTCTCAGGCGGCGCACGGGCCCATCTGCGCTTTGTTCAGGGAGAGCGAACAGGGACGACAGCGCTGAGGGCCGCTGCGGGCGACCCAAACCCTTGACCGGCACCTGCACTTGTAGGATCCGGGTCCCACCGGGCTGCCCCCCACGGATGCAAAGATGCACGTTTACCGACGCTCGCTGTGGCCCGGCCTGCGTCAACCAGAGGGCCGCCCCTAACAGTGCAGGCAGCACGCATGCCCGTGCGGGCGCTGGGACCAGGAGCGGAGGGGAGCGCACGACACAGGTGGACACTCACGTGGTGTCCGGTGAAAGGTCGGGTTAGAAAGAGCAGATGACAAGGTCCCATTCTTATCCAAGTTAGTATCCGTGCGGAGGAGGAGGGAGCAGGTGCGGCCTCCCAGCCGCCTGGGATGGCTGACTCTGAGGGGGGAGCCGGGGAGGCCCACGGGCGTCTGCGAGCAACGTTGATGGACTGCTTTAGAAATCCCAAAGCAGAGGCTCCTCAAGAGACAAGGAGAGCCCGCTGGACCACAGCCGTGCAACGTTTACCACTGGACAGCGCGCCCACCCAGCTCCAGAGGAGCGCTGGGCCAGGAGGGCAGCCTCGGCGGGGTGGGAACCGGCGCCGGCTGTGGGGCCCCAGGCAGGAACCCCATGCCCCACCCCTGCGGGGAGCGGGCTGCCCCATGACCTCTCTGGAGCTGGAAGGGGTGCCGGGGCCCTGCAGCCCTCCTCTGGGGCTGCCACAGCGCCGCAGGCCCTCTGCCAGTGCCCCGTGGCTGTCCCCGGCATTCCTGGGAGCTTTGAAAATTCACCACTTCCTGAAGGAACCCTGTGTGGATTCTGGGGCCAGAACCCGCCTCTGGGAATCACTGCAGTCTGTTAACAGCAGCTCCGTCTCTGGCAGCCGGCCACGGCCTGGCTCTTGACCCAGGCCCTTGCCCGCTTCCCACCACAAGACCCTGCTCCTCAGAGGAAGACCCAGGGCTCCCCTGCCGCATCCCCCGGCACCCGAGGGGCAGGGACCCAGCTCCGCAGGGCCACGGCCCTGGGCCACCCCAGGCCCGGCAGTCCGAGAAGAGGCAGCATGGAGAGGCACCAAACTGTGGCTCCCTCAGCAGGTGTGATGGGAAGCAAGGGTGCCCCATTCTCCCCTCACGTGCTCCCGCACCTTCCAGTTGTGGGGTTTCTAGAGACGGTGAGCCACTGTGTCACGCAGACATGGCATGGCAGCCCCTGCAGAGGGTCCCCCACCCCTCCACACACAAAACCTAAATCCTGGAGCTGAGCCGGTGGGGGGGGGGGGTCATCCTGCCAAGAAACATCTGACTTCCACGACCCCCAGGCCTGGGGTCAGGAGCAGAACACTAGAGCAGCGTTCCACAAGAGAAGAAGGGAGGACGGGGAAGGAACGGGCAGGGCGGGCCTCAGCTTGACCGGGCTGGCTCGGAGAACACACCGGGGGATGCCCCACAGGCCCAACGTAGGCACGCCTCCAGGGAGGGCAACGTGCGGAGCCGGTGACCCAGCCAGCTGCTCCGTTCCTGCCCGTGGCCAGCAGCCAGGAGCATCCAGCATCCGCACAGGTACAGCTGTGACCCGGGGCCTGACCAGGTCCCAAGCTCCAAGACTGTGGGCGCCTCATGGCCAGCCAGGAACACACGCCCCGCATCGGGATGGGGCAGTGTACGCAGACCTCAGGCCACCTGTCTGTCCTGCTTCCGTGTCTGGAAAGAGCCCCCCGCGGCCCAGCCTAGGGGCAGGCTTTGGGAGAAGGTGACTGAGGCCGTGGCCAAGGCCAAGGGGCAGTTGTAGGGGTCAAGGCTAGCAACGTGTCCTCCTCCACAGGCAGCCATGCCCTTGCCACCCATACTCCCTTAGTGTCATCCCCTCTGTCTGAACTGAGGGGCTGTTTTTCCAGACACCACCCCTAGGAAGCCTTTTCTAGAGCATCCCCACATGCCTGTCCAGGCTCCTGTCCCAGTGAGGCTGGCCATGTCTTCCAGCCTGGGAGGAACCCCAGGGCCCCCACACCTGCCCCACCTCCACGGTCTCTTGGGAACCCCTCAATCACACAGGACCAGTCCAGGAAGTACGGTTCCTCCAAAGAACACAGCGTCCTGTCCCCACCCAGCGCCCACCCAGCTGAGGGCTGGATCCCAGGGGAGAGGAAGCTGGCGCTGCTGTGGGCGTCCCCGGAGGGGGAGGGGGGCACAGAAAACTGGCTATGCTCCAAGCTTTCCCAGGGCGGGCTGGAGTTTTTACCTTGTACGCTACCCACTACCCTTGTACACCCCCACTACCGCCCAATACTGACCCAAGAAGGAAGGAAAGAACTGGCCCATTTCACAGATGGGAGCGAAGGTCAGGAAGAAGCTACCACAAGGCATCCCAGGACCCACCCACAGCTGCACCACCCTGCTAAGACCAGCTGCAAGGCCACCTGTCGGGAGGGCCTAGGCGGCCTGTGTCTCGTCCCTTCGTCAGAGAAGGTGCAGGGTCGTGGAGCCCCCGAGGGCACGACAAGGGCTGTAGCACCCAGGCTAGGGGCACCTGGGAGGGCTCTGGGGCCGACCTGGGCCGGCTGTACTGCCCCTTCCCCACTTCTCACCCCAAGCCCTCCCACTCCTCGGAGAACCCAGAGCAGACTGGGCCCTGCAGCTGGCAGGTGGGTGTCCCGGGATCCAGCCTGGGCCCGGAGCTTTCCCTCAGGCCCACATGGCCAGAGCCCGGCTGCCCTTCCCACTGCCCCCAGATAAGACCAGTGGGAGCTCCTTGGAAGGCACACCCCACAGTGCAAGGGACCCTAAACTAAGGAACCCCAGACTGAGAGGGCTGAACCCTCCTGGCTGGAGGCCAGTGTCCTGAGAGCTCAAAAGCTGCTCCCAAAGGCAGCAAATGCCCCGAATTAGATGAATCTTCTCCTCCAGGGACCTGGCCCTGACTGCCACATAGCACGGGGGGCCTGTCCCTAGCCACTCACCCCCACCTGAGCTCTCATGAGCAGGGCACAGGCCCCGGTCTCTGCCTGCTGGCATGGGAGTGCCCGAGACCGGAGCCTGACTCCTCCTTCAAGATTGACCCTTCCCAAGCAAGGGCAGGGCAGGTGGCCACACCCAGGGCACAGCAGGTGGATGTGGGTGCGGCCACAGCATCCCTTCAGCAGAAGGATAGGTAGGACATGTCAGGTGGCCAACGTGGGGCCTGGGGGGGAGGGACAGGGGATCACTTACCTGTGCTTTTCTAGTTCATTGTGTGAGGACCTGTTTAGAGAGACAGAAAGACAGAGCTCACTCTGCTGACCACCAAAGCACAAGAATGACAGCTCTACTCAGGGACTCAAGGAACCTGCAAGATGGTGGCAGGGAGGGTGTGGGTCCCAGGACGGCTCGGGATGGGGAGTGCTGGGCAGGTGAGCACTGCTGACCAAAGGCTGGGGGAACCTCACACTGAGTGACAAGGACAGGAGACACAGAAGTGCAGTCATGTCCAGAGGTGCCTAGGACTGCCTGACTTACTTAGTGAGACATGTGGGGACTCTTGCCAGCAGGAAGATCCAGGACCCCTTCCAGAAGGTTCTAGGACTGACCCACCCTGTGTTCCCAAGGTCTACCAGGCACTAAGCCACCAGCCTTCTCCACCCCACACTCCCGGAGGCCAGCAGTGTCTCTGGAGCCACAGGAGCTGTCACAGGGACCCAGCTGCAGGTGAGCACAGAGGCCAGGACTCCAGGACGCAGGGTGGTGCTGTCCTGACAACCCCAGCCATAGCAATATTCTCACCGTGTTGGGCTCTCCCACCTGCAAGATCACAGCTCACACCAGCGGGGACACCGAGGGACAGAGCAGACCCAGCCCAAGAGCCCTCAGCCCAGGGCTCTGATACCTGGATGCTTCCTGGCCCAGTGGGCAGGAGGAACACTGAGGCTGGCCCTTCTGCTTCCCTCTGGGGCCACGGTCTCGGCCTCTCTGGGAACAGTGGCCCCATCTGCTGCTCAAGCCTTGCCCATCTGGCCCATTCAGACAGGGGTACAGAGTCCTGAGCACTCCAGTGGGCAGTGCCACCACATCTGCCCTGCAGAGCAGCAACGCAGCAGGGCCAATCTCCCCGTTCTCGATCATTCTCCCAGTCCAGGCGGGGACCCCATGGACAGCCAGGACTCCGAGGCCTGCCAGGCTACCTCCCACGTGAGCAGAGGGCTCCGGCCACCTCGGGGCACACCCAGATTGGATGCCGTGTCCCCCACCCCTCACTCCTTCCTGGAGCTTCTGCTGACCTCTGCCTGCCCGCCCTCACTCTCCCGCTCCAGGAACTCTGGATTAGGTGTCTCCCGTCCCCACCCCACGAGCTGGAGCGCCTGCCCAGCCTTCGTGCCTCTGCTATCCACCATGTTTCACGGCCCCATCAGAGCCAACTGGGGCCTCCCCTCTGCAGCTTGAGGAGAGCCTCCAGACCTGGGTTCTGGGGGGCTCAAGGGCCTGCTGGTCACAAGGGTTGGGCAAGGAGCTTTGGAACCCCTGTCAGGGCTGGCCAGGACCAGGAGGGAGCAGAGCGGTCAGGCTCCTCGAGGCCTGAACAACAGCCCGCCAGCGTGGGTCTGCCCACGTGTGAAGGATATAAGGGTCAGGGAGTGTCCTTCAGTGTAGAGCAACCGGCCCGGCCACCCCCTCACAGTCTGGGCCGGACCCCATCCTGGAGACAGAGGAACACTCCTTGGCTAGCCGGGAGTAGGGAGAGAGGCCCAGAGCCCCGCCTGGGGCTCCTCCCAGACACCTGTGCTAGCCTCCTGGGGGGTTTGTAACATGGGTCCAGGAATGCCCTGTCTTAGGCATGCTTCGTACTGGGGCCAGGGGTGGGGGTGGACCCGCGGCTGGAGCTTTACTAAGCACGTTCCTGGCATCACCGGTTCACACCCCACATCAACGCCTCCAGGTAGATACTCCTCTACCCATGTCCTTGTAAGACCTGAGCCCCAGCAGCCTGGCCCTAGGCCTCTTGCTGAACCATTGTTCCCAGGAGCCCTTCCTGGAGCTCTGGCAATTGTGGGGCCTCCCCACACATGTCACCCTCCTGCCCCACTATTCACCCCTCACCCCGGTCCCAGCCGTGCCCATCCTTTTCCCTCATCTTGGTGGGACACAGAAGCCTTGCAGGCTGGGACTGCCCTGCCAAGTCAGGGTCCCGAACCCTCTGGGCCCTGCTCTGCCTTAGGCCCTGGTCTGGGTTGGCTGAGGCCCAGCTGGGCCAGGACAGCCTGGAGGGACCATCACTGTGAGCCGTAGGGGCCTCAGACACTGGGAGCGGCAGGCTCTGCCCAGAGGAGCAGCAGGGAGGTGCAACGCAGCCCAGGAGACCCTCTCATTCCCTTCCCAGTGAGCTCAAGATCTCCATCCTGCAGAATGTAGAAGGCCAGGACCCCACTGCAGAACGGGAGTCCCAGAGACGGGACAGGGGGCCAGGCAAGTAATTCAACTGGTCTATGCCTCAGTTTCCTCAGCCTTAAAATGGGGATAAAAATAACACCTCCTTCATGGGTTGGGTGAATATTAGCACCTACGTGAACCACTCCGTACATAAAGGGCCCTCTTCAGAGAATCTTAGAATTCTGGTGATCGCTTTTGGGTACCCCATGGGAGTCCAAGGTCACGTCACGGAGTTCTCCAGGGGTGCCATGGCACTGGGGGCAATGAGAGCCAACAGCACGGGCCTGGCTAGCTCCCTGAGGAGGTGTGAGGCAGTGGTGCCCCCCCCCTTCACGTATCCCTTCCCAAACTGCCCTCAGCAGGGGACCAGGGGCCGGGACTCAGAGGCTCGTCCAGCCAGGGCAGATGGAGACTCCACCGATTCCTTGCCAGGCCCGGGGCGCCAGGACGTCACAGGAGATGGGTCCCTGTGCCAGCCTTTCTGTTTCCCAAGAACAGGCAGGCCACAGGAATGAGCCGCACCCTCTGCCAAGGGGCCCCCAAGCCCCCTGCAAGAGCAGCTCCCAGCGTGGTGACATGGTCCAGAGCCAAAGTGGGCCCCCAGACAGTGCCAGGTGTGCTGTGGTCCTCGTGGCAGCGGGGAGAGGGGAACCCCGTGGGAGCCCTAGCTCAGGGTCCCCATGCCCCTGCAGGGATGTGTACCCCGGCTTTGCGCTTCACAGCCCGGGAACGAGGCCAGGGGAGGGGGTGGGGATCGCTGGCACCCGGAGGGCTGCTGCACGGCCGCCCGCACCTCTTCCCGCTCCCCTTAAAAAAGGCCTCCTGTCCCAAAGAAAGGAACCCTACACTTGTCGCTGCACTTTCACTTATGTCAGGAGAGGGGCAGAAGCGGTGGGACGGGTGGGGGCCCAGGCAAGGCCTCCGGGCGCCCTCTTTGTCCAGGCCCCTGGGGGTAGGGGTCCTCAGCCCAGCCGCAGGAGAGGTGCGGCCCACCCACCCGCGGCAAGCAGAGGTCAGGGCGAGCGGTCCCACGCTGCTCTGCACCGAGCCTCAGTTTCCCTGGACTCACGGGGGCACCGGCCAGCGCCCAATGACAACTTTTTTCCTGCCCGGAAAAGTCCAGAACAACTTGGGAGCGGGGAGCGGCTGCGGGAAGAGACCCCGAGCAGCTGGCGCTGTACGCGTGGCACTGTTTACGCGAGAGGCCGAGGAGGCGCGGCCCGCGGGAAGATGGCGACGGCGCGGGCGGGGCCGGCCGGGCGGGGCTGCGGCCGCGGCCCCGGCGCGCCTCCTCCTCCA
>NC_064811.1:1411548-1462457 GCF_023721935.1 Panthera uncia
GGGGGGGGCGGCCGGGCTGCGGGCCGGGGGGCGGGGCCGCGGGAGGGCGCTTCGGGGCGGGGGGGGGCGACCCCGGGCGCCGGGCCGGGCGGGGGGCGGCCGCGCGGGGGCTGGGGGGGCGGTACCTGTTGTTCGGGGCCTTGCGCACCAGGCCGGCCGCCTTTGTCTTCTTCCTGGCGAAGTCGCCGTCGAAGGGCAGCACCGAGGCGTAGCCGTGCTCAGCCTCTGCGGACAGACGGCGCGGTCAGCGGGCCCCCGCCCCGGCCCCGGCCCCGCCGCCGCCGCCCGCCCGCCCGCGGCCCGGCGCACAAAGGGGCGCGGGCGCTACCTCGGTCCCTGCGCTCCAGGTACTCGGCCGCCTCCAGCAGGATCAGCAGGGAATTTAGCTCCATCCTCCTGCCCGCCCGCGCGCTCCGGGACGGCGGCGGCCGCTGCCCGGCCCTCTCCGGCCGGCTCCGCTAGCCGCCCGCCCCGCGCGCCCGGCGGCCCCACTTCCCCGACTCCCGCGGACTCCCAGCGCGCTCGGCCGCCACCCTCCGCCTCGGGCCCTCAAATTGACACATAAGGCGAGCGGCGGCCGACGCAGCCAATGGGGGCCGGCGCTCCGGGTCCGGGGGCGGGCGCTAGGCCGGGCCGGGGCCAATGGGAGCTGGCCGAACGCCTCGGGCCGGGCCGAGAATGTTGACAGATGCGAAGCTCGGTTCCGATAGGCCCGCCGCGGTAGTAACAATTTAGAAGCCCAAGCTTAGCAACAGCACGTGGTGGCCCGGCCCCCGCGCTCGCTGACTGGCGGCCGGCGTGCATGATAAGTAGGCGCCGTGCGCCGATTGGCCCAGAACGGTCTATGTAAAATAGGGACCGCGGACCAATGGCCGGCTGCGGGGCGCGCGGCCAATGAGGGCGCCGCGGCCGGACGCGTTGCCGGGAGGAAGCTGAGCGCGGTGGCACCGCAAGCCACCGGACCAGCGCCCCTGGGCTGGTCAGCGTGCGGGAGGTGTCGCGTGCGCCTGGCCTGTTCGCCGGGTCTGCACGTCGTGTGCAGGAACCTGTTGCCCTGGAACAGCCACAGCACTGGCTCCGCGGGAGCACGGGACCTCGTGCTCTCTTCGGGGGTGTCTTATGGGCTGCAAAGCGACATCCCTTCCTGCCGGACACAGAGTGACCCCAGGAAAGACCGGAGCTTGGAGGAGGGACGTAGAGGGTCAGAGCCCAAGAGTCAGATCTTGAGCCACATCTCAACGGGCAGAGACCCAGAGAGGGAGGGCCCCTCAGAGCTGCCCAGTGGACCCCATGCCTGAAGGAAGGGGCAGAGATCTGCTGCCACGGTCCCGAGGGTTTCCCAAGAGTGGAGGGCTGCGTGCTCGTGTCTGGTCTGAAGAGTGGAGACATTCCAAGACTTTGCAAGGAAGCGCTTTCTAGGGAAGAGAGTTGCCCTCATTGGGAGAGGAGCGAGCCCCTCATCAAACTCCTGGCACTTGGGTGGCCCTAGTGGCCCCTGACCCTAAACTGATTCCGTGGGAGCAGGGACTGGCAGCCTGGGGGCATCCCCAGACTGGCCTCAGTTCCCTTTGGTCTTCCTTCTCACTGGTTGTTGAGACTCGTGGCCTGGCAACTCCTGAGGAGGGGCCCAGCAGGCTGGAGAGTGTGGGGATAAGGTGGCTGGACCCCTGCCCTGACCCTGCCCAAACCTCTAAAGGGGGCATTGCTACTGCCAACGAAACAGAACAAAAACTATAAAAATCTCAGTACTTTCCATCCTAGGATCTATTGGATGTTTTATACACCATTTCCTTGTGCATTTCTGAATCCCCGATTTATGGTTAAGGGAACTGGGAATCCTGAGGTTTAGGGACTGCCTAGTGTCTCCTGGAAATCCCAGTAGCATTGATATTGGTGCTCCCACAAATGTGACCCAGGCCTGGTGACACAGGAGCAGGAAGACCAAGCCACCTCCTGACCTAACGCTATTTGCTGGGGGTGGGAGCCCAGCTGTGTGATCTGAGAAATGGGGTTAGGGGTGTGTTGCCCTCCCTACAAGACCCCAGCAGAGCTCAGCAGGACCCAGCCGGGCACTTGAAACCTGCCATTAGACAGCCCTGCATGGGCTGTCTTGATGTTAACCCCAGCCTTTCCTGCTCATGCCCCACAATTACCCCAGAACCAGGGCACAGCCCCTAAGAGCTGTGCAGGACAAAGGAGAGTGCCCAACTCTGGGGAGGGGCAGATGCATTCAGAGTTGGGGGGCCTAGGAGGTAGAACCCCAGGCTTACCACCTGGTGGCTGGTATTTTGCAGAGTCCCTTCATCCCTGCTATGTGAAGAGTAGGTTGCTGGCCCCAGTCCTAAAGCCGGCACCTTGCCTAGGGTGAGTGCACCTGCCGGATGCCCACCCTACTAACTGCCGTGGGGCACGAGGGCTGCTCTGTTCCACAGCCGGCTGGGCAAAGGGCCAGGTGTGACTGTGGGAACCATGTGCATACGGCATCCCAGTCTGAGAGGAGAGGGGTGGCCCCACCTTGCAGCTGAGCTGTTTCAGGGACCCCTCTCCTAGCAACACCCAGGACCAGGCACTTCCCAGTGGCTCCACACCGCCTGTGACGGTGGGTGGCACCTCAGTGCACATAGGGTGGGGGGAGTGAGGGGAGAAGTGGCCCATGAACTAGGGGCAGGAGGGCTAGGACCTGGCATGGGCAGAGGTATCACAACCCAGGCCTAGGGGCCAACCAGCTCACATGCCCTCTGCTCCAGAGCTGCAGGCCCCAAGGGCAGGACAGATCCAGAATGTCTGTGTGCCCATCTTTGCCCGGCTCAGGTGCAGGATCCAGCCCTGAGCTACCCTGAGCGCACAGCAGAACGCAAAGCCTTGCTTGTGTGTTTAAGTCTTGGGTGTGACATTAACTTTGAGTGACTGCTCAGTGCTGGAATCTGCCCCTCTCCCAAGTCTCAGAGGCAGGAGAGGCTCTAGAGTTTTGTTGACTCCTGCAAGGAGACCCCAGACTCTGCCCTGAGAATGTGGGGGGGGGGGAGGAGGATGCTGCAGGCTAGGAAGGTTGCCTGGAGGAGGTGGCTTTGGCTAGGCCTCTGAGGAGATTAGTGCCTTCAGGACACTGGGTCATGGGGGTGGCATGGGGCAGGCACCTTGGGTCCTGCCCACCTTCCCCCAGCTCCCACTGCAGAGTCCAGGGAACAGGAAGAGCCAGGAATGGCTGGGAAGCCGCCCCCCTCCATGGTGCTATCAGCCCCCAGCCCCAACCCCGGTGGTTTGAGATGTCCAGCTCTAAGTAGGACACCTGTTTCCCCATCCCAGACCTAGCTGGGATGTGGTTTGCCTTGCCTGCAGTCCCTGCTGAGCTGGGACCCTCCCTGGCCCCTCCTCACCCCTGCAGGCAGCAATGCGGTCGCCCCCCTGCCCTGGCAGCCCAACCTCACTGGGAGAGCAGGTGGTGGGATGGGTCGCCCTCTGGTGGCCATCAGGGTCTGCAGCAGGGACCCTGGAGGGGGCGCAGTCCTGGGCCCCAGAAGGGGAGCACACCTCCAACCCTACTCCTCCCATTTGGCCTCCTGGGATTATATTGTTCATCACCTTCCCCAGCAGCCGGAACACCAAGGCCACACAGTTGGTGTGGGGGGCTGCCCGCCTGCGTGTCCAGGGGAGGAGGGCCAGGCCTGAGGGCAGGCTGGCTGTCCCTGGGCACGTTGTGGGGACGGATGAGCCACAAGTGGGGGCAAGCAGCAGGGCACCTCCAGAGGCCAGGGGTGGGTGTAGGGGTGGGAGGTGGGAGCACTGGATGAGCTGAGCCCACTGTGGGAGGGGCAGGACCAGGTGGGGTGCATCCCTCGTCCCCACCCCCATGCCACCTCCCAGAGTGAGTACAGAGAGCTTTGGGTGCTCCACCCCAGGCCCTCCATCCTCTGCCTTGGTGGCCTGCAGGCTGCAGGTCCTGAGTACCTGTGGGGCCCAGCCAGACCTAGGACCCCCACCTGTTACCAGAAGCATGGGGTGGAGGCGTTGGGGCACACGGAAGGCCTTCTCCCCAGGGCCTGTGCGTAGCCAGAGAGAGGGGAGATGGGCAAGCCAGACCCAGGTGCACCAGGCTCCTGCAGCTCCCCAGCCTTCCCTGATGCCAGACAGGGGTGTGCCGTGGGCGTTCAGATGCCGGTGGAGCCCCTGTCTCCACACCTGCCCCAGAAGGGGCTCTCCAGGCAGAGCCAGCTGGGACTGTCACAGCACCCTCTGCTTTCGCCTCTCGTGTGACCCTCCTAAAAGCTAACAGCGTCTGCCAACTTCTGTAAGCCTCAGTTTCTCCATCTATGACACCGGGATCCTGCCCCCTCGGGGGATTGTCAAGGGGAGTAGAGGGGACAGCGCTCAGAAAACGGTAACAGGAAGGACATAATGATGGTGACACAGGGGAACTGGGGGGCTCAGGAAGGCTAGCCTGCTCCAGGCCCAAGCCCGCTTGCAAGGGCTGCCTCCAAATCTGGAGCTCTTGTCTCTCTCTCTACCTGTCCCTGTCCCCAAGGTCTCCTAGTCTTGAGCCCCTACTGTGGGTGGGCAGCAGACTATTCCTTCTAGAACCTTCCTGAGTGGGAAACTCGGTGTTGGGCTAATCCACTTCCCATCCCCAGGTCTTGGCTCTGCTCTTGGGGTGTGGATAGCTCTGTCGAAGGGTAGGGTGACCCCACGTCCCCGGTTTAGCACGGAAAGTCTCATGACTCAGGACTCTCATTCCTGAACAAACGGTACAAGTAGTCACTCTTACTGGAGGCTCCCATGGCCCCAGAACCTTCCTCCAGGGCAGCTCAGGGTAGGGATGCACAAGGGCAGGCCAAATCTGGCTTGGTGGGCTTCCTGGCCACACCCAGAGCTCTCCCTGTCTCCCTGGGACCCAGGCCTCTCCCTCAGGAGCGCAGCTCTGTCTGTGCCAAGGGTGGGCAGACCCTCTTTCCTGGGTCTCCATGCCTCCCAGCCTGACCTGGTGGATAAGGAGGGCCACCATGTTTTAGTCTGGAAGGTGACAACTGTGGGCCTGTTGAGGAGAGGAAGGGGGACCCTGCAGTGTCTCCTCAAAGCAGCTTCTCCTGTGAGGGGCTGACCTCCTGGTCTGACAGCAGGGGCTGTCTTCCTTCCCCGGGCAGCTGACCTTCCAGAAGTCTCCACCGTCCAGCCATTGGAGCTGCAGCCACCCACAGGGGTGGGAGGGGCTCTGTCCAGGGCAGGAGGATGAGGCCCAGACTTGGGCAGCCAGAGACACCAGGTCCCCCTGCAAATCCCTTCTCTTCTACTCCTGAAGGACTCAGGAGTGCCCCTAGGGAGTCCCCCAATTCTAAACTCTTTCACCTCTCAGGAAGAAAGTGGGCCTGGTGGCCACCAATTGGGTGGCTTCTCACAACCATCCCTCCATTCTCTGGGGTCCCAGTGTCCACCTCCAAGGGACTAGACACCCAAGTGATCAGCCTCCAA
This sequence comes from Panthera uncia, assembly GCF_023721935.1. Lineage (NCBI taxonomy): Eukaryota > Metazoa > Chordata > Mammalia > Carnivora > Felidae > Panthera > Panthera uncia. Next base: position 1,417,012 of record NC_064811.1, read on the forward strand.
GAGCAGAGGAAGGCCCCATTGCCATGGCAACCCCAGGGTGCAGCCTACTCACCTGCATTCTCTCCAGGGCACTCCAGAAGGCAGCCCCCCCCCAACCCCTGGTGGGTGGGTGGTCCTGACCCGGAGCAGGTGGGGAGGGCTCCAAGGGGGAGTGTCCAAGAGTACCCACCCGCCAACACACACACAGGCCAGGATTCTGAGCTGAAGACCATGAGAAAAGGGGCTGGGCAAGTGGGCAGGCAGTGGAGACCCTGGAACCCTCGTAGGGCATGGGATGGGGCTTTCGGGGGGGCAGGCTGAATACCCCTCTCCTACGGGCTCATGGGAACCCTTCAATTTCCCTAAGAGCGCAGAAGCCCGGAGCTTTCTAGGGAAGAATGCAAGAACACCGCTTCCCAGACGCAGAAAAAGAAGTCCACGTTCACACCAGAAACAAGTGTCTGCAATCCTTAAATAGATTTATGGAAATGGCTTCGAATTACAGCATTTAGAAAATAAAAATAATCTCAATACATAATATTCCCTCCATTATATACTTCCCCCCCCAGAAGCCATTTCTGTGCATGTGTACCCACTGTTCAGCAGTAGTTGGATTTTCTTATAAAAGAAGCAGTAGTTAGCGTCTCTCTAAAAATAAAGCTGCAATCCTCACTGCAATGTGAAGCCTGAGATTTAAGCCTGAGGTGTCCGTGCTGGGGCCCCCTGGCGGCCTCCGCCTGGGTGCCGGGCCACTCTGGGGTCTGAGGAGGTGGGCCAGGGTCCCTGGGGGAAGGGGGTCAGAGGGAAGGGGGTAGTGGCAGCAGGTGGGTGACATCTGTGGTCCTTGGACCCCGGGGGCCCTGGCCTAAGAACCTGGGGAACTGGGTCTCAGTGCTGTGCAGGCAGCTGCCTGGCCCCCCATCTCGTCAGCAGCCGGGCACACACCGGCAGGGGCGTGCCTGCGGCCCAGAGGACCTGGCCATGTGTCTGCATCTCCCCCTCCGAGAATAAACAAGATGCCTGCTGTTTGGCCAAGGGAGGGGCAGCGCTGGAGAATGAGATGGCAGCTGCGGGCTCGGGACAGGGACAGAGAATGGGCAGCGCATGGGAAAGCCCTGTGGGACGCCGAGGCCTGCCCTTCTCCTGGACCTGTCCGCCATCAGCCCAGGATTTAGCCCCAGGTGCAGTCCCACTTGGCTGGTCAAGAGCCGGCTCTGAGTAGGCCTTCTAGTATGGCTGAGCAGCTCAGCAGGCCAGGGGCCGGGGGCAGAGGGCAGGGGACAGGGGCCGGGGGGCAGACGGCAGGGGCAGGGGCAGGGGGCAGGTGGGAGGAAAGCCCACCCCTGCCCAGGCAGCCACCTGGCAGCCCTGGGTATTCCCCACTGCCTGAAGCTGACCTCCCGTTGGCCCCTGCAGCTGGCCGGGGGTCCCCACAGGTGGGGAGTCCAGGGTAGGAGGGACGGAGGAGCTGGACGTTCTGGAAGCCTGGGCGGCCCGCAGCCTCCTGCAGTGGTGGCGGCCGCTCAATGAAATGCAGTGGAGACCCTCCTGCAGCCAGCAGCACCGCCCCCGGGAGTCCTCTGGGGCCCTGGCAGGTTTGGGGAGTGCCGGTGCCGTGTCAGATGCCCGCCTTGTCGCTGTAGAAGGGTGTGACGTGGAACATGTAGCAGTGCGTGCACACGCGCACGGGCTTCACCTGCCCGTAGCGGGGCAGCGGGGCCGAGTGTGAGGAGCAGCGGGAGCAGAAGATCTGGAATTTGAGGGGCGGGCAGGGGACCCAGTGAGCCAGGGTGCCAAACAAGCCACCGCCACCCTCCCCCCAGGCCGTGCCTCCCCGCTCCCGACCTCGGCGGTTCCCACATCCCCCCTCCTCCAGCGTGCAGGGCGCCACGGGCGGGGCTCTGTGGGCAGGGAGGGGACCTTGGGAAAAGCCTGGGGTGGGTCATGGCCTCAGGAGGCCAGGCTCACGAGGAGGGTCCCAGCCCTGCTCCTAGGCTGCTGCAGGCCTCCTGTTCAGACCCTCCTTCCCTCCACGTCCCCAGCTCTGAAGCGGCTGGGGGCTGGGCACCACACCATCGGGACCCAGTGGGCAGAGTGCCTGGAGTCCACACACAGTGCCAAGTCAAAGCGGGGCCCAGGGCTCAGGGACAGGGACCCCAAAGGCCTTACCAGTGCCCTGGGGTGTCGGTCCTGACTCCCAGATCCTGTGGACGGGCCCCAGGGATGCCCCTGGCCACAGTCTCTGGGTCTGCGGGCACAACCTCTGGCCCCCGTGCCCCTCTTACCTTCCCGCAGCTTCGGCAGTGGTGCTTCCGGCGGATAACAGTGAAGGGTGCTTTGCATGCCGTGCAGAAGCCGCAAGCCTCATCGGGGACCCACTCTGGTGGATCTGGGACGAGAAGGGGGGTACGCGTCAGCCAGAGGGGGCCGCGAAGCGGTGACAGTGGCAGCCGGTGGGCTGGGGTGGGAGGCCGACCGCGGCGGGTGGGTGTACCGGTGCCTTCCGCTGGATGGGCCCCAGCAGCTCCAGCTCTCCTCCCCTCCCATCCTCCCCTGGACTCCAGGTGCTGGTTACGGTCTCGGGAAACTGCTGGCATCACATGGACAGGACCTTTGCAGCTGTTGTCAGTGCCTGTCCGCCAGGCCACCTGGATTCGGGACGTGGGCAGGGAGTGTTCACCTGGATGACCCTCTCCTGAGCCTCTCTCCGTCAGCACCCAGCCTGGCAGGGCCCTCGGGCAGAGGTGGTAGCTGAGAAGTGAAGGAATCAGCCACCAGCTCGGCACACTCTGTGGGGGCCCCCGGGGCCCCAGCCTTGCCCACCCCTGGCTCCAGAGCAGTTATGGGACCCTCGTGGTCCTGGAAACCCAGGCAGACGTCCGGCCGGCCCCTCCCTGACACAGGTGCAGGCCAGGCTGGGGCCTGGGCCCCCCTTCCAGGTGGGTGTGGGACCCATCCTGTCTCACTTCTAGAGGTGCTTGGAAGCCTCTATGGAGGTTTGCTCTGGGATTCGGAGACTCATCAGTGCGGGGGAGGAGAGAGCTCCCACGCAGCAAGACAGGCACTTTCCTCCCGTTCAGGCCCCAGGGCCAGAGCCAATAGCCGGGCGGGGTGGGGGAGAACATCTGGGATCCATCCCTCAGACCACAGTGTGCTCAGAGGTGGTCTGTCCAGACTCGCACGACCCCCAGTGCTCAGGCGGGCACTGGCCTGCACCCCTGGCCCCATCCTCAGCACCTCCAAACGGAACTCGGCAAGGCTGCTGTCCAAGAAGGGCCTGGGGTCTCCTGGCCTCCCTCCTGGCCTGGAGGGTCTGCCCCTCCTCCTGCCTGCACAGACCCAAAGCTGCCTCCCACCCACCTCTCCCACCTTCCTCTCTGGGCCCCGTGAGCTCACCTCAGTGCAGGGAGGTCATTTCTCCCGCTTGCCACCCCTCCCCTGTGTAAAAATCCCAGGATGACCCCAGGGAAATCCCAGGTGGCAATCTTAGCCCCTAAGGGCCATGCTAGGCCACAGACACCAGCTCAGACAGAAAAGGCCAAACCCTCTCCTGTGAGGACCGTGAGGGTCCGGGGGACTTCCTGGAACCGCTCCTCTGACCAGCATCCAGGCCCTGTCAGCAGGTGCCACTTCCAGGAGCGAGGCTGGGTCAGCAGTCGGCAAGGAGGGCGCGGCTCCCGCCCGTGCACTGGGCAAGCCAGACCTCACAGCTTTTCACTTCCGCTCCTCCTGAGCAGAGGGGCCCCGAGTTCCTGCTACAGGTGCTTTGTACCATCGTGTATGGTTTTCCAGAAAGAGTCGGGAGATTGTGCCTGCTCCAGACACCCCATCCCCGCAGCCCCCTCTGGACACCCGCATCCCCATCACCCCAGAGCACTGGAGCGCCAGGGAGGCCCTGAGACGGACACAGGCAGGACCAGCCCAGCTGGCCAGGCACACCAGGAGTGCTGTGGCCTCTGGCCCATCACGGGGTGAACTTTCAACTCCTTCTCAGCTCCACGCACATCTGACACCTGGTTGGGCCTATCTGCCACCATCCATCTCAGCACCTTGCCCAGGTCCCCAGCCCCTCCCCACAGACATGATGCCAGGGCCCCAACCTACTCTGGATGCTCCCTCCCTGACTGGGACACCAGCAGGCCTGACCTCCAGGCTAACAGGGTAGCAGGGGCTCGGGGCTCCCACATAACCAGAGAGTGCAGCCTGCAGCCTCCTGTGAAGAGGGTGCCAGAAGCTGCCGTTGAGGCCCTTCCTGTGGGGCAGGTGAATGCAGGTGGGGACAGGTGTGTGCCTGTGCCGAGCCCGGCCGCCTCCAGCCAGGGGCCCGTGTGCCCACCCTGGGGGCCGAAGAGGGGATGCCAGGGTGGGAAGTTGCCTCCCCAGGGGCAGCTACGTGCCCAGAGGGCCTCTGGGGAGGGACCCCCGGTTGGAGAAGCGGTGCCTTCATGGATTCCATATCCAGGGCAGAAAGGGGGACAGTCCAGACAGGGCCTTTGCTCCCTGCCCAGCGCGCAGCACCGTGGGCGCTGGCCCAGACTCCACACGTACCTTCCAAGTCCCCATCTCGGGTCTTGGCTGCCAGTTCAGAGGATGACAGGGTCTCTTGGCACAGGGCACAATCCTCTAAGGCTGCACTCCGCAGGCTCTGGGTGACTGGAAGAGAAGGGAGGGGTGGGGTGGGCACAGAAACACCTGTTCCTGGTAGCCCCACCTCCGCATCACTGGCAGGGGTCCCCCAAACCCAGCCGCAGTCCCACGGCCATGGGGTCACCACAGCCCCAGCAGGCCGGGTACTGACCCCGGCAGGGGCCTTCAGTGCCCAGAGGCATGCGGCCTCCCTGGGGGTCCCAGCCCCAGAGCCCCTGCACGGTCTGTGCAGAAAGGTCTCCCTGGGCTGTGATCTCTAAGCCCACCATCCTTGCTTCCAGAAGCGGTCCATGTCACCTGCCTTTTCTGAACCGTGATGTCTCAGGAGGCAATCCCACCCAGGAATCCCCGGCAAATGGGGGCAGCGCAGCCTGGCACGGTGCTACCAGGAGTCAGAGCTTGGTGGACACACAGAACTAACTCTGCTCCTGCTCCCCGCTAGCAAGGAGGGGCTCTGGTGGGCTGGGGCGGGCTGCCCTGTGTGCCCAAATGCCCTGTGATGAGGGGTAGCTGGCCCAGAACAGGTATCTCAGCCCAGCACGGGGGTAGAGGGGGTAAGCCAAGGGTCAGGCTCTCTCCCCACCCCAGGCACGTGACAATATGTGAACGTGTGTGTGTATGTGTGTGTGTGTGTGTGTGTGTGTGTGTGCGCGTGCGCGCGCACATGTGCGCAAATATGCATGTGGGTGTGAGGGCATGTGTCTACACCCGTGATGTGTTGAGCATGTGTAAGTATGTGAGGCAGGTCCCAGGTGGCCACAGGATATGAACAGCCACTTTCCCCAGGGAGAGATGGGGCCTATGTCCCCTCCTTGACTCTGGGCTGGCCTCGGACTGCTTTGGCAGCCAGAATTTGCTAGAAGTGACTCTGCCATATCTGGGTCTTGTCTTTAAGAGGAAGGGCACTGTCCCTCCCAGCCTGTTAGCCCCAAGAAGTTGGGTGACCTTGCAGGAGCATACGCAGAGGGAGAGTGGGAGGTTCTGCAGGCACAGGCCGGTGCGTGTGAGGTTGTAAGCCACCTGCAAAGCCAGCGGTGGGGACACTGCCCCAGGCAGGTGGCCTCTCGGGGACTTCTGGGGCCTGTGATGTGTGCCCCTTGGTCCCCTAGCGGAGAGCCTGGCAGTGCTGGGTGCTTCTTGTTTGGAATGTGGCAGGTTGTGCAGAACCTGTAGGTTCTGTGTAGGGCCACGTTCGCTCAGGGTGAGGAGATGCTGATCCCTGGGGTGGGGACATGCCCTGAGCGGGACTCACCCTTCTTTAGCTTTTCCTTGTCATCTGCTTCTGGTTTGGTGGCCATGACCTCAAAAAGGGTCTTGAGAATACTTCTCAGATCGCTGGCATAGTTGGTCTGCAGCTGGTCAGCCACACCTGGGAGGGGAGGAAGGCCGTCAGGCTCCGGGGGCTCCAGCCGCTGGCTGTGTCCTCAGGTAGGTGGGGGCAAGAAGAGGCCACCAGCCCCTGGGAGCTGGCTTTGTTGGCAGGAGTGAAAGCTCAGGAGTCCAGGGGAGGCCGGTGGAGGGGTGCCTACGCAGCCAGCCCCCCGCTGGCCCCCGCTCACTCTCACTCCCACATTTTATCCTTGGGGTCGCAGCCACTACTTCTGAGTGGTCCTAGCCTCTCACTGACAGGTGACCCCAGGGCCCTGAACCGTGCCCACTGCCCACAGCAGCGCCTTCACTGACACAGCCACGTGTGTGTCCGGTGGTGCCCTCTTCCCCTGGCAGACGCTGCTGCCCCAAGTCCCCCTGACTGCAGGGGCCCCTTTGGGGCGTGTGGCTGGGAGCCAAGGTGGGGCCTGCCCTCTGCCGGACTCCCTGCCATTCCCTGCTTCCCCCACTCTCACCGCAGAGCCCTCCTCCTCCCTGAGCAGGCTCCCTCTCCCTGAGTGGGGCTCCCCTTCCCTGACTGAGGGCTCCCCCTCCCTGAGTGAGGCTCCCCCTCCCTGCGTGGGGGTCCCCCTCCCTGAGTGAGGGCCATTTCCCAGCGAGAATCGAAGCCCCGTTAGCTCCTTCGGCGCAGACACCGCTGCTACTTATGGCAGCGTGAGGGGAAAGCCTCAGGCGTCCGGCCAGAACCGGAAGCCCAGTGACCCGCCCCAGGGACTGCAGTCAGCGCTTCCGGAGGATTCTTTGTGCACCGCGACGGGTACTGAGCGCCTGCCAGACTCCATATCCCTAAACCTCGGAACAAAGCTGTGTGGCAGCTATATGAAGCCAAGCTCAGGGTCACCGGGGTCCTCCTGGTCCCACCTGGCCTGGCTTGGCAGTGCCTGGGGGGCCCCGGGGCAGTATGGGACACCCCCATCGTGACCGGGATTCTGCAGGGATCCCGCCCCCCCCGCCCCCCACAGGCCACAGGCTGCAGTCCTGCCAAGCAGGCCGGGAAGAGCGGGTAGCGCGGGCTGCGGGGAAAGCCCCGTCAGCAAGCACCCCTAAACCGGGAGGATGGGGGTGGGAAGGGCACGCAGGAGGCCGGGGAGGGGGCCTTCAGTGCATACTTTTATACTGTTGAATCACATGGATGTGTTAGTTATATTAACACACGAACCAAAGAGCAGCATTAAAAAGACACCTTTTGGCTCACGGCCCTCTGAATTCCCCGGGGAGACGAAACAGGCGTCTCCCTCCTGTTCCCCCACTCTGGGGGAAACAAAACTAGGCAAGATGAACGCCACAATCGGAACCACGAACGAACAGACCCTCGCTGTGTGGGTGGCCAAGGCCCCCACGGGAGCCGGATGGGTTCCCCAGTCACAGATGGGGGCCCTAGTGAAGAATTAAGCCTTCCTCCCTCCTGGGCTTGGGGATGATGAAATGGCACCGTGGGGGGATCCCCAGATGGCAGGGAGGGGATGCTCCTGTGGCCCGGCACAACCCGCATCCTGCCCAGCAGGGACTTTGCGGCCCACCCTCAGCCCTGCCCCGCCCACATTCGAGGCCCCGCCCAACCTGCAACCCACGCCCAGACAGGCCCCGCCCATACTCGAGGCCCCGCCCAACCTGCAGCCCACCCTCAGCCAAGCCCCGCCCAACCCTGCGGCCCACGCCCAGCCAGGCCCCGCCCAACCTACAGCCCACCCTCAGCCAGGCCCTCCCCACCCTGAGGCCCCACCCACTCCCAACAAGGCCCCCACCCTGCAGCCCACCGGCAGCTAGGCCCCGCCCACCCCCTGAGGCCCCGCCCCACGCGGGCCCAGCCGACACCTGAAATGCAGACAAACAGGCGGTGGATCAGGTCGTGGCTGCCGTGGAACCTGGACCGGATCTTCTCTCTTGTGGCCAAGGGGACCGTCTCCAGCCCGGCCTTGTCTGAGGAACCTGAACCGGCCGTGGGGCCACTGCACAGAGAAGGAGATACAGGGTGTGGGGGGCACGGGCACCGCCAGGGGCTCCTGGAGCCTGAAAGCCAGGAGCGAGAACCAAACTCTTTTTGCCCTGGAGGCTCCCACTGCACCACAGCCGAGCTGCCGGGAGGTACTGGTAGCTTCAGAGTGTCACCAAGGTCACAGGCACCACCTAACAAGCCAGCTGGCACAGCAGGGCTCCTAGCCTGGCCATGCCCTGTCTGCTGCCCTCACTTTGCTGTAGCCACTCTCAACTCCTTTCTCTCTGCTGGTGTAGACCACCTGGTGTGGACTCACATGCTCAGGCCCCCCCCCCCCTTCTCCCTCCGACTGACATCATCTACTGACTTCCTCCTAGAACTCGCCCACCTACACCCTGCGCAAACGGGACTAATTTGGATAAAGGGTCTTTGCAGCTGAGATCAAGGTACAGACCCGGAGAGGAGAAAGTCATCTTGGATTATCGGGTGGCCCTAACCCCGTGACAAGTGTCCTTACGAGAGGAGACGCAGACAGACAGGGCCTCCCAGCTGTGAAGGATGAATTTCTGTTGTTTTAACTCCCTGCGTGTGGGGCTTTGTTACTAACACAGGGTTCTGCTCCCACCATGCACGTCCCTGCTCCTCCCCACGGGGGGGGGGGGGGGGGGGGGCGTCTGCCCCACTTCAGGTGCCTCCAATTCTTACACGACTCCTCTCCTTTCTTCTCTATCCTCCTGTCCTACAATCTGGCAGTTTCTCGTTTCCCTTTCAGCTTTCCCCTTGACATTTTAATTGATGCTCTCCCTGCGGCTCCATAGACGCAAGTCTTTTAAACGTGGCCAACGGCTGCCTGCACTACCTCCTTCTCCTTTCCGGGAGGTAGTGCATCTGCCTTCCATGCCAGAGGCCTGGTCCTTGGTTGTCCGTCCCGTTTCAGAGGGAGGCACTGAAGGCCGCGTGGTGTAGGTGGAACAAAGGCAGCCTCGCACTGCTGGGGCCACAGCTTCAGAGAGAGAACTTGGCACCAGCTGCCCAAGCTCCCACCCCGGGGGCTGCCACTGGCACGCAAGTGGAGCTCTGCCCTTGTGGCCCGCAGACGTGGCAGGATCTTCACTGTGGCACTGGTTGCTCAGCGATGGGGCCATCTAGTCTTGCAGGGGCAGAGTCGACAGAGGCAGAGGGGGGCGGGTCACAGACCCTCACACACTGTGTGGGTCCCTCACACGGCGCAGAAACACGCAGGACCGCCCTAGGTCTTATGTGGGGGTACGTCCAGGGAGGAAAGACCATTAAGAAGTACAAAGATGTGACACGCCTGAGGTTTGGGGCCATTGTCCGCCCCCCCACCCCAGCCCCCGTCCGGTACAGAGGGAGGCTGGGCTGCACGGGCTCCCTTCCTTTCGTCAAGGGCGGTGTGAGAGTTCATGCGTTTTTGCCACACTCTACAATAATGAATATCCACTATGAGTATTTAATGCTTCCCTGGGCCACGGAGAGGTGAGGGCAGGCTGGCAGTGTGAGGCTGGGTGCACCTGTGCCAAGCTGGCACCCTCGGGCAGGTCTACACCCTCTCCTCCTGAGCTGCGGAGTTTCCCGGACAGGCCCCGGACTTTCAGCCTGAGCGTGGGGGGCCTGGCTGCCCTCCACCTGCTGTCCCCGCCCTGGGAGCTGAGTGAGGAAAGGGGGAGGGGACTTCACTGTTCACGTCAGCTACCACTCAGCGTCCCCAGTGTCAGGTCACAGCTTTGCCCAAAAGATTTGGGAGCAGGGGCTCAGATAAATACCACACACCCGTGTTCACAGAAGCTTGCTCTCCAACACCACCAACAGATAGTGGATAAACAGTGTGGTCCCCACGGTGGGACGTTATTCAACCGTAAAAGGAAGTTCTGCACACACTACAAGGACAAACCTGGAAGACACCAGGCTGACCGAGACAAGCCGGTCACAGAAGGTCCCATAGGGTGTGATTCCATTTATGCGAACCATCGAGAAGAGGCAAGCCTACAGACACAGAAGGCAGAGGAGGGCTGTGGGGCCAGGGGCGAGAGATGGGGAATGACCGATTGATAACAGGTACAGTGTTTCTTTACGGGGTGGTGAAAATGTTTGCCAAACTGTGAATATAAAATAAAGGAATGTTTTCTTGCAATCATCTAGTGAACTCACATTCGAGAAATAGTTCATAAGTTAAATGTCTGTCATCAGTGGGCTGGCTCAACAAATCATCAGGTCACATCCATACAATTTCCATTTTGTAGAAGGGACAGATGCTAGAAATGTTAAGATATTAAACGAAAAGGCAGCATTCTAAAAATTAGGGAGATCATATGTACATAAGGAGAGACAGGGAAACGCAGTAAAAGCAAAGCATTAATATCACGTATATTTGAGTGGTGGGACCATGGATAAACTATGCTTTTCCAAAGTGTCTTCTGGGAGCAAGTATTACCTTTGTGATCAGAATGAACATGATTTCCAGGAGAGAGGAAGCGCCCGTCAGCAGCAGGTGGCACCACAGCCCTGCCTGTGGCGGGAGCTCGTCCCAAGCCGAGACAGAAGCGGCTCGGGGCGCCCCCTGGGGGTCAGCCCTGCAGCCCCAGCCCCGCAGATCCATGCTCCGGAGGCCCTGGACGATGTGGGGCGGCCAGCACACAGAAACCAGGGGAAGGGCCCTGACCCCACAGAGAGTTGAGGCCATGAAGGCTCCCTGAGGCTCTGGTTGAGCAGGGTAGGGGGGCCGGTGGAGAGAGAGGGAGAGGGACAAGGACTCCACAAAGACACTGATCCTAGGCAGAAAATCGGCTTCGAGGGGCTCGGGGAACAAAAGACCAGATTGCCGCAGGAAGAATTTGACCTGGGACCTGCGCCTGGGTCTAGTCGGTCTGCCTGGTCCCCAGGGGCCACAGGGATGGCCACTGTCTGGGCACTGCCCAGGGCCTGTGGATGCTGATCCTGCAAGGGCAGTTGCTAGACTGCTGGCCCATGGCAGGCACTGGGCCCTTGGCGGACGCCACACAGGCTGGAAGCAGAGGGCCACTCGCATCTATAGGACACACCCCGTCTCCGCACACACCCCGTCTGCCAGGGTCTGCCCCTTCCGCTTCACTGCCCAGGCAGCAGGCTGACAAGGGCTGGTGGGGCCCTGGTCGGCCTGGGGACTGTGTTCAGCGGACTGGACCCAGGGCTCCTGCAGAGCCCTGCCTCGCTCGGCATGACCACAGGGCCGCCCCCGGCGGACTCACTGAGGGGAATCACCTTAGACCTCAGAGGAGCCCAGCACCTGCCAGGACTTGCCAGGCAGGAACTCCCCTGACCATGCCAGGGGCCACCCCAAGGAGCTGCAGCTCCTACCAAGATTACAGAAGGCCCAGGACAATGAATCTTTTCAAACAAGTCAGAACATGTCTTTCCTCTGCTGAAACCTTCTACCCCTGCCTCTCAATTAGTCCAAGTAAAAGCAAAAAGCCTTATCGGGCGAGGCTTACGGTGCCTGGCCTAGTCTGGACCCCTCTCTGTCACCCTCCCCTCCCACACCCTCCACTCACTCAAGCTTCTCAGACTTGGTCCTTGTTGTCACAGACAAGCCAAACATGCCATGGCCACAGGGCCTTTGCACAGATATCAGTGGGCCCAGAATGCTCCTTTTCTGGATACCCCCAGACGCCTCTATTTGGTATGCTCTATTGCAAGGGCCTTCCTTGACCACAAACAGGACCCCCCCACCCCCACCCCCACCCCAGCTCTCTTCCTGACCCCACCCTGCATTCTGCTCACGGGGACACTCAGCATCCTGACATAGCACGTGTGTGCTGACTGTGTGTCTTACTCGGGGGGAAGGCAAGGTTGGCTCGGCAGCTACTTCCGTTCACTGCTGTACCCCAGCATCAAAGACAGCCCCCCACCCCACACTAGCCTCCCAATCTGTATCTGCTGAACAAAGAATATGAATCCATTAGACGTGGAGGAGAACCGGAAGTGGGTTCCCTGGGAATAAACGCTTTCTCCACAGTTGTAATGCCGCATGGGGTTCAGGAAAAAGAGCAGCCAGCAGGGCCTCCTCACCCTTCGGGTGTCACAACTCCTCTGGGAAGAATGGGGGAGCCCCCCCAAAGATGTGTTCACGTCAAACCCCCAGAACCTGTGACTGGGGCCTTATTTGGAAAAAGGATCTTTGGGGATGTAAGTAAGCATAGGATCTCGAGAGGAGCTCATCCTGGACTGTCCGGGCAGGCTCTGAATCTGATGACAAGGGTCTTTCTAAGAGGAGGAGGGGAGACACCCAGACAGGAGGCTGAGTGTGGACAGAGGGGGACAGAGGACGCGGCCATAAGCCCAGGAGCAGCTGGAGCCCCGGGGGGCCAGGACAGGCAGGAAGGACCCTCCCTGGGGGGAGGGGGGGCCTCCCGAGGGAGGGTGGCCCTGGATTTTGGACTCTGGCCTCCAGGACTGTGACAAGGGAGGTCTCTGTCTTCCGAAGGCCCCGATGTGTGGCAGTTCGCCCCTGCTGCCCCGGGAAGCCGGTCCGGACACAGCCGGAAACGTGATCCCACCTCCATCGCTCACCTGCTGGGCCCAGAAATTGCTCCCTTAGGCACAGAATGGGCACGAGGATAGCCACCGATGGGCCCAGCGAGGACAAGCCCGATCACAAGCACGTGTGGCCGCGAGAGGTGGGGCCGTTGTGGCAGGGAGGACACAGCCGGCTCCTACCTATAGGGCCTGCTCGCGCTCGCCAAGCCTTCAAAAGAGGTGGTCACATTACACATATAATTATGGCTGGAATCGTTTAAGGGACGCTAAGCTCATAATCAGTGTTTAAACCTCTAGGGAAATTGCTTTGCCGGGAGGTGTGTGTTTGCTACGTTCGTTCCACAGATTTGCAGCGGGCGAGGGGGCGCCGAGGAGTGGAGGGAGAAGGGGCTCCGTGAGGGTCCTGCCTAGCACCTGCTGTCCCGGGCGGCGGTGAGGCGGGGCTGGAAGAGATGCGGAAGGCAGAGGGGCGCGGGGCTGCCTGGCACCTTGAGCTGGCGGGTGACGCTTCTGATGCAAGTGGCCGGGGCCCAGGGCAGAGTCTCGCTCCCCCTCAGCATCCCGGGGCCGCCCACAGCCCCACCGGCGGGGAGACGGGGGGTCCCCAACCATGCTAGGGTGGTGGAGCTGACACACACCTTCCCCACCCACCGGGATGTCCTGGGTGGGTCTGAGTGCACGTGTGTCTACGTACGTGTGAATGCGCGTGACAGCGTGCGTGTGCGCGCGTACGTGGGATGTGTGTGCACAGTGTGAGCATGCACACTCAGAATGGTGGCACACCCAGGGCAGTGGCTGCACAGGGGTGCCAGAGGCTGGCCACTCTCCCAAGTACTGGGCAGGGACAGAGGGACAGGAGAGCGACAGGACCAAGGGTCCACTCCGACTGGCAGCAACCTCACCTGACTCCGCAGCAGTTTTCAAACAAACTCCTTTCCAGAACATGTCACGTTACAGGCTTGTATTGCTTAAAAGACGTAACTCGTTCGCCTGTGACCTGTGCATGAATCCTGTCATGTTTTGATACTAATGGAAAGATTTTAAAAGCGAGATCCTGGGTGTGTACACGTTGAAGAGAGACCATCAGTCAGGAGCCGCTACAGTTCACCAGGTGGGAGCCAGCTCACTCCCCACATCCTGGCTGCCCCGCACTGGCACCAGGATGGGACTCACACCCCAGCCGCACCCTCCCCACCGCCCGCTGTGGCCTCCCGAGCACGGTCAGTTCTGAGGAGGTGAGAGGCTGCCCCGGGCCTGCACCCCAACTCTACACCACCAGAAGGCGCCTGGGCTTCACTGGCCGGGGATGGGGCCGGGACTCAGAAATGAGCCCTCCGAGGCCAGGGCAGCCCCTAAGAGAGGGGGGCCGTCACCGCCGGTGGGGGTGGATGGGGCTGGAGACGGGGTGACGCCAGAGTACACGCGCGCGGGCTCCTGTGACTACAAAAACAACAGTGGTCTCTGCGTGCCGCACGCGAGTGTGGGTTCACACCGCCATCCCTCACAGGACGTGGAAGGCTCCCTGTGCACCTGTGTCCAGCCTCGTGACTGTGGGCGAATCGCTCCGTCCCCGAACCTCACTGTTCTCTTCCGTAAACGGCAATAGTTAGCAGGGACAGAGATGATGCTTTGAGAGGGGGCCACTCCCGCCTCTGACGAAGGCTCCGTAAGCCGCAGGGCCTCCCGGTAGAAGCCCAGACACAAGGCAGTGATTTCCGGTGATGTATGAACAAACACCACAGTACACAGATCCGTGTGCCGTGGGGTCCCGCGGGCGCTCCGGGCGCCGCCCACCCCTCTGCCCTCCCGCCCGTGCGGTCTACCCTCGCTGGCTCCCCTGGCTGTCGGAGAAGCAGCGGCCTGTTCCCACTCCAGAGTCGCAGGACCCCCACAGGACCCTGGGGCCGATCGCTGAGGGACTGCAAAAACTGGCAGTTTGGTCCAAACAGCAAATGTAAACAATATGCTGAAAATTAGCTGATGTCTCCATTTCCTCTGATTAAGGAGCATTACCACTGATGTCCTAAGAGATGAGCAAGCACCTTTACGTCTCTCTCCCTTTCCTACTTCAGTGAGTCCATGGACCCCTGCCCTGCCCAGGCCGGTCAGGCATGGCGGGTCCTGCCCTTGGCTCCCATCTGGGAGGCAGAAGCAAGAAATCAGAATCCCATTGATACCTGTGTCAGTTACGGATAGTCACCATACAGCAGGGAGGGCTTCCTGGAGGAGGCGGCATGGCATGAGAAGAGTCTATGAGTCCACGGAGACCCCCAGTCTCCCCACACCTGGGGCCCCCAGCACCCTAGGACACCCCCCGACCTCGGGCAGCCCTGCCTGGCCCCTGCTGCCTGCAGAGTTCTGATGTGGTTCTGCTGCTGTGAACTCTGTGGAGACAGGACCTTCTTGGCCTCCCTGTCTCCCCATCTTCCCACCACCTTTCTGCTGTGGTTGCTCCCCAGGTCCACACTTCCGCAGGGCTCGGTATGTCCCTGTGAGGGGCATTTTCTGCCAGACGCTGGCCTCAGGGCCCACTGCCCTGGAGAGCTGCCAATGGATCTCCGCATCTGAGAAGGGCCTACCTCTCTCCCACTCCAGCCCTGGTTGCCGGGCAGGGGTCTCTACCTCCCAGGAAAACCAGCAGAGAGACTGGTAGGTGACCCAGCTCTGACAGGATCAGGCCCTAGTCTGAGAAGTCAGGTACGGTTGGAATTGGGGTCATGAGGCCCTGGGCTGGGTCCTAGGGCCACAGTGGACCAGCGGCACCTGCCCTTGAGGGGCTCTGGGGTGGTGACAAGGAGGAGGGGACCCCCGAGGGGACCCTGCACATGGCCACTGCCCCAGGGGGAGGCCTGCCATGGGCAAGAGTCCCAGGGCCGGGCTGGGAGTCCCTGGAAATTAGCACAGGCTGAAGGCTTCTGGCATCATCACCTCTGCCATCTGGGCAGAGGAAGGTGATCTCCCGGAGCCTCAGTTTACTGGTCTGTAAACTGGGAAAACAATGCCACCCGTGCAGGGTCCTCTGAAGAAGGACATCCAGACACATACGGTGGAGGGTGGGGCTGGGGGTGCGTGTGGTTCCCCCCTTTGCTGTAACACGGGGAGAATGCACAGCTTCCCCAAGGGCAAGGGGGCCGTGAGGCTGGGGCCAGGCTCCCATACTACCACCGTCAAGGAGGTCGGCTGTCCGGAGGCTTAGGCAGGGGATGGACATCAAGCAGGGCCCGGCCCAGAGGCGGCCGAGGGTCTGCCCCACACTGTTTGTGGGCACATCACCCCCCAGCGGAATCCCACTGTGAAGCAGCAGCCCCAAGACCACCCGGGCCGTGTGCCAGGCTCCCAGACGCCCTGCAAATACCACCTGGTCAGCCTGGTGGGTGATGTTCATCCAGAAGGAACACAGGGAGGGGCACAACTGTCCCTACAACACTGGGGGACAGCCAGGAAGCCTCAGTGAGCCCCCTTGTCACCAAAGGATGCTCTGCAGGGCCCCCAAAACCTTAGGAAGTTCTGGGGACCTGTGACTTCCCCGGACAGGGAGGACAGACAGCAGATGTCCTGCCCAGTGCCCACGGTCCTTGCTGAGCCATCCCTGCCTGACAACAGATAGATGGGGTGGCCAGCAGGGCCCGTCAGAGTTCTTCCCCAGACACAGGCCACAGGAAGACCACACAGGCCGCTCCCCCTGGAGCCCAGAGGGAAAGCCTGGTGGCTCTCAGGTCCATCTTGCCCCGAGTGACCCCAAGCCTGCTGGTACCCGAGGAGGGTCCACAAAACAGGGGGAACCCCTCCAGGGTTGAGGAGGGCCTGATGCCCTGGTGCCTCCCATGTTGCCATGACGACCCTCCATTCATCCCGCAGCTACCCCGGCAGGTCCCGTGTGTCCCTAGGCCCTGGCACACCCACCCTGCCCAGCCGTGCCCACTCATGAGACTACAGCCCTGTCACCGACAGCCCCCGGGAGACACTGTCCAGAGCTGGGGCTGCAGAGCCGGGCAGGGCCCCGAAGCAGCCGCTGACGCAGGCAGCTCCTCCCAGCCTGCCTCCCCACTCCCTCTGGGCTCGCTGCCCGCCCCGGGCACTGCCTGGCCCTTCGCCACCCTGAGGTCAGGTGCACACTCGGCTCCCTCTGCGGAGAGGGGTGGGAGCCGTGGTCCCCTCCTCTGGTGGCATGGCACAGCCCAGCTCTGGAGAAGGTCCCATGGTTGGGTTATGGGAACCTGATCCTCACGCTCTACTCTAGAAAAGCCAGGAAACACAGACGAGCAAAAAGCGCACGTCCGTGTGTATTTTATAAACACGTGTGGTTGTCACATGAGCAGAGGGGACTTGTGTTACTTTCCGCTGTTGTAACTCACACACTCTTCCTGCACTTTTGCTGCTTTCAAAAGCTCTCAGAACATAAGGCGCCAGGGCTGATGAACAAAGCAGCGGGTGAACTTGACTGTGGACACCGCCTGGTGTCCCTGTTGGACCACACTCAGCAATTTAAACCTGCTTTCTCTGGTTTCTGCCTCCGTGAAGGTGGGAGGAAGTGTCATGCAGGGGAGGTGGCCTTGCAGACAGGGGTTCACCTGGCCCCATGGGGTGGAGCAGGCGACCCCACGAGCCCTCGAGGGTGCTGCTGGGGCTGCACCCCGTGCCCTCCCCTCCATCCCGCATCCCGAGGAGAAGGGGTCAGTGCCTACCAAGCACACTGCACCCCTGCTCAGAGCCCTCCACCCTGCCCCGTGGAGCCCTGCATACAGAAGGAGTGGGCAGGCCTGGGGCTGCAGGGAGTGCGATGGGATGGTTGTGCCCGGAGACCCAGAACTGTAGGCCAGTCCCCTTCCCCTGGAGCTGCCCCTGCAGCACGCCCCCTCGCCCCACTGAAGCCACGAACACCCACATACCAAACACCCTGGCTGGGATGAGGGCACAGACCCTGCCTGGGAAGCAGGGCCAGCGGCCCAGAAGAGGTCTGCTGCAGGGGCAGGAGTTTGAGGGAAAGAACCCAGGATGTGAGATACCAGACGTGAACCCTGAGGTCCCCCTCCAAATCCCAGGGCATCCTCCTGAGGCCAGCTGCCTTCCAACCCTTGGTGGCCCCTCATTTTCGCTTGATCTAGGGCAAGGATGTTCCCCCAACCAAGCACCCTAAGTCATACCCTCCAGCCTAAGGGACGTGGTGTGGGGGCTGGCAGGATGGGTGAGAAGACGTGAGACTCGAGGCTGGGCTCTGGGGATGGGCCCAGGGGTCCTGCAGTGGGCCCCCAAACTGGAGTCAGACAGATGAGAGGGTCTCTGAGCTCCTGCTTCCAATCTGTGCAGCAGGGACACCAGTGAAATGTTGCTATGGGACTCAGTGAGGCCACAGGGGCAAATTTTCCCATGGGTTTCATCAAAGGCACATGGTGACTTGGTATAACAGGGAGGGATGTCATGGCAGAGAGGGAGGGGACAGTGACCCAAGGAGCAAACAAGGACCAGAGGCACAAGAGTGCAGAGAGCACCTGGAAAGCTGACACTAGGAGGGTACAAAGGGGCAGTGGCGGGGCAGTTGCCCAGGGTCCAAGAGACCAGGAGAGTAGGGAGCCCTGGGGACTTCCAAGCAGGGGACCATCACCCAGCTATTTGGTATCAGCCTGTCTGAGGGGACGTCAAGAGGACAGGGTAGGAACTGAGGACAATGCAAGTAAACTCCTCCACTCACTGAGGAAGAAATGGGTAACTGAGCAAACCTACATCCAGTAAAAACATTGAAGCCAAAAAACCTTCCCATGAAAACGCTAGGCCCAGACAGCTTCACTGGTGAATTCAAACTAATATCTAACTAGTATCTAACTCAAACTAATATCTAAGGCAGAAAGAATACCCGCTCTACCAAACTCTTCCAGAAGACTGAAGAAGTGAAAGGGCTCCCCAGCTCATCCTAGGTCTCAGCTTTGCCCTGATACCCAATTCTGAAAAGGACATTATGAGAATAGAAAACTATTGCCCAGCATTCCTCACAATCAGATGCAAAATTCTTAATAAAATTTTAGCAAATCAGAACCAACAATACATAAAAAGGATAATACCTAATGGCCAAGTAAAGTTCATCCCAGGAAGGTAAGATTCACTTAACATCTGAAAATCAATCAATGCAATTTATCACATTAATAGACTAAAAAAAATAAATACTATATGATCATCCCGAAAGATACAGAAGAAGCATTTGAGAAAATCCATCATTTCTTGGTAAAAACTCTCAGCAAGCTGGGGATAAAAGAGAACTTACTGGACCTGATAAAGGGCGCCTATGAAAATCCTGCAGCCAACAACAGACACTAAATGCTTTCCCTCTGAGATCAGGAATACGGCAAAAATATCCTGTGTCAAATCTATTCAACATTGTACTAGAGGTCCTTGCCAGGGCAAAAATGCAAGAAAGAGAGGTAAACAACATCCGACTGAAAAGGAAATATAAAATTGGCTTTTTTTTTCACAGATGACATCATCATCTACAGGAAATGTGATGAATCTTCATAAAAACTATAATGAATAAAGCGAGTTTAGTAAAGTTGTAGGAAATAAGATCAATATATAAAACTCAATTGCACCTCCCATATTAGCAATGAACAATTGGAAACTGAAATCATAGAACAATATAATATCACATCAAAAATATAAAATACTTAGGGATAAATCTGATCTGACAAAAGATGTGCAAGACTTCTACAATAAAAACTATGAAAGTTTGCTGAGAGAATTAAGAGCCTAAATAAATGGAGAGATATACTATGTTCATGAACTGGAAGACTTGATCTTATTAAGGGGTTAATTCTTCCCAAGTTGATCTACAGATTCAACAAAATTCCAGTCAAAATCCTAGCAGGCATTGTTTTTCGTTTTTGTTTCATATAAATTGACAACTGGTCCTAAAATTCATAGAGGACCCGGAATAACCAACACAACTTTGAAAAAGAAGGAAGTTGTAGATTTACACTACCTGATGTTAAGCTACATTTTAGGGGCACCTGGTTGGCTCAGTCGGTTAAGGGTCCGGGTTCAGGTCAGGTCATGATCTCACGGTCCATGAGTTCGAGCCCTGCATTGGGCTCTGTGCTGACAGCTCCAAGCTTGGACCCTGCTTCAGATTCTGTGTCTCCCTCTCTCTCTGCCCCTCCCCCGCTCATGCTCTGTCTCTCTCCCTCTCTCTCTTTTTCAAGATAAAATATTAAACAAACAAAAAAAATTTTTTTTGAACGCCAGCTGCCCATACATCACAGTGTGATATTGGTATTAATATAGACAGACCAATGAAACAGACTAGTGAGTCCAGAAACAAACCCACACATATACACTTGACTGATTTTTGATGAAGGTGCAAAGGCAATTCAGTAGAGAAGGGATGGTCTTTTTCAACAAATGGTGCTGGAGTAATTGGTTTTCCTTACGCAAAACACAGTAAAATTTTGATCCATACCTCACACCATATACTAAGTTAATCCTAAATTGATCATAGACCTAAATATAAAAACCAAAAATATAAAACTTCTAGAACAGAAGAAAAACCTCTGTGACTTTGGGTTATAAAAATAATCCTTAGATCTGATACCAAAACTACAATCCAGGGAAGAAAGAAAGTTGATAAATAGGACTTCACTGAAATAAGAACTTCTACTCTTCAAAAGATACTCAGAATGAGAAGATAAGCCACAGGCTGGGAGAAAATATTTGCAAACTGTATTTCTGATAAGGGGCTCCTGAGTGAGTGAAGAACTCTCAAAACTCAGCAAGGAAACCACCCAGTTGAAAGAAACAGCAAAAGATTTGAATACAGCAGAGGCTTCCCCCAGTTAGATAGGCTGATGGCACTCGAGTGCGTAAGATGCTGAATGTCAGCAGCCCTTAAGGAAATGCAGGTTGAAACCACCATCACGATACCACTTCAGGCCATCAGAACAGCTCAAGTTACAAAGCCTGACCACACCACGGTTTGGGGATGTGTGGAGAAGCTGTACCCTCACTCCGCACGGCTTACTCTATGCCGGTTACCTTTCACTAAAGCTGGTGAAACCGGTTAGAAATACCAGACTGGGCGTCCGAACTGTGCTCACGTGTTACTGCCTCTAATGCTGTGCCTTCCTCTTGGACTAACATTACTGCTCCCCTTGTCTGACTAACCTCGCTGGGCTTTGCCATGCCTGCCCTCCCCTTCTGCTTCCCCCTGCGTCCCCTCTGTCCTTCTGGCACCTTGGCCTTTGTTGGACCTGCTGCCTGGGACACATCTCCTCCCTCCCCACCTTCCATTCAGGTCTCAGAGGATGTCACCACCCCAGGAGGCCCATCCTGATTGCTCTGACTGCTGGAGCTTCCCCAGAGCCCACCCATCACTCTCCACCTTATGCATGGATTTTATCTTCTTCCTGGCACTGGCCGATGGACAGTGGACAGTGTGGGGAGGGCGAGGAAAAGAGGAGAATGGGACCCAGGGGCGCAGCTGACGGTGGTGAAGGCGGTGGAGGCGGCAGGGTGGGAGAACGTGAGATGTCTGGGGTGCAGGGAGGCAGCCAGGCTGCAGGGAGAAGCTGTCTGGAATGAGAGGACCTTTACGGGCATGCTGGGTCAGCAGGGGGTGGAGGCCAGGACGGAGCTGTCCCGGGTGCTGATGCAGCGGTCACCCTGCAGTCACTGCCTGGAGCACAGCCGGGCTGGATGTGCTCTCTCCAGCTCCACACCCTGCTATGAGTTTGTAAGACAGACTGTGACAGCAGTGAGGCCCCACGACGAGAAGGGCATGTCCCTCCCAGGACCCCGAGGACCCAAGTGCCTCCTGTGTGCAGGCACTCTACCGCCCTCCAGGGGTTCTAGCGGCTTGGGCCTTAGTCACTGTGCATGCTGCAGGTTGCATGGTGGTGCCGGTGAGGGGCTCAGGGGACTCAGGGAGAACCCAGCCCTGACCTGCCCTCTGACCTCATGCCAGTGCTCGGCTCCAGTCCCACCCCGTGTCAGCAGAGCAGCCCCGTCATGTAACAATTGACTTGATGACAGTCATTACGCCTAATCTGTTTTTTGAGAGTCTAATTAATTCCAAGTCCTTCTCTATTTTTAAACCACTCAATCATTCCTGTTTTTCCTTCCAGGGACAGGACATGGTGGGAGGCCTCCCTGTTCTTTGCACAGTGGTGGGGACACCGGCCGCAGGGACGGATGGCAGTAGCAGCAAGGCCTGCACCCAGTGTCCAGCCCTAGAATGGCTCTGGCAGAACCAGCAGTGATGTGTGTGTCCCAATGGGGACGAAACAAGGCCTCATGGGGCAGGACCTACTGCCCAGGGTCCCACAGCTGCCAGAGAGAGGTTAGGGTCAGGCCCGGGCTCACTCTGTCACCCCGTTCCAGAGCTGGTGTTCTGCTGAGCCCCACAGAGAGCCCAGCAATGGGGCGGGTGGGGCCCAGCCAGGAAACATCTCCTCCAAGTCTCCGCTCACTGAGAGGCCAGTCAGCCCAGGTAGTGCACAGTCCTTACTGCCCCCATGCCTTGACTGGCATCCCCTTACCTTTGAAGGTGCTGGCTCAGGACTGGTTCCCGAGAGCACCCCCAACCACCCCGACTACCTGCACCAGAATCCGAGGCTATTGATATTACACAGGAAAGGGAAGCACGCCCTTCCGAGTAGTGGAGGCCAGAAGATAGCAGTAGACCTTGGACACTGATGAGGCCCCACCCAGGGCAAGGGGCTGACCCCAGGCCTGGAACGGCCGACCTGACTCCGTCTGCTGGAGGGAAAACTGATTCGGTGATGTGTGCACAAAGCACATCAGAAGAGCCAGTCCCACACCTCTGGGGAAGGTTTCCACATGATGGAGGACTCACCACTCACCACATACTCTGGGGGAGGTTTACCCTGTGCAGCCCCTGGGCTGGGCACTGGGGCAGGACCGAGGTCTGCAGGCATCCCAAACAGTTCCCACTGTATGGGGAAGAGGGTCAGTGGGGCCCTGGGGGGAAGCTGGAGCCGGCCTCCTCTCTGTAGCCACAGGCATCCCCAGGGCCCCGATGCCTCTGAGCCTGCGTCCCGACCCTGGCAAAGGGCAGAGGAGCTCAGGTGGAACCACGACAGGGCCACAGCACAGAGGAAGGCAAGGCGTTCACTGGAAAAGGAGCCAGGCAGGCAAGACTCAGGTTCAGTGAGGAGGTGATGCTGGAGGCCGGCCTCCTCCAGAGTCTGTCAGCACGGGACAGAGTCCCACCGCGGTGCCCGAGATAACCCTGCCTGGTGGTCACACCACCAGTGAAGAGTGGGAATCAGACCCAGAAACAGTGAAATCCAGTGATGTGATGGGGAGGTAAAGTCAAGACTGGAAATAGGAACAGTCAGTAACAATCCTGAACCAAGGCGGTGAGTAACAGTGGGTGAGTCACAGCGTCAGATAACAACAGCGAGTAACGAAGACACGTAACAATGACAAGTAAGACGTGGACTCACATGAAGGAACAATGTCCCGTGGCCTCTCAGCTCCTCCTCCAGATGCCATCTGAGCTGGAGACTACTGTTAGCCCATTTTGCAGATGACAAAACCAAGGCTTGAGGAGGTCAAGGTCAAGCATCCAGCCCACAGGTCCCCCCCCTCCCCTGGACCCACTCACCCACGGAATTTGCAGGTGCAGGGGAACACATCCTCCAATACCGCCACCCAAACAGGGGAGGAGGCGCCACAGGCGAGGTGTGCCAGCAGCTCCCCTCTGCAAGAAGGCGCACATGGTCCGAGCATATGTCGCCTGTTTAGAGCAGAAGCTCAGAAGCCCGTGCAAAGGACAGCCTTCCAGATTCTTATCCTTCTACCCAAAGTGACAGCCAGGGAGGCTCACTAAGTGCATGATGGAGAGGCGGGGGGCACCACCAGCCAGACTCAAATGTGGCCAAAGAACTGAATGACGCAGAGCGACCCTGCAGGGCGGGGCCGGCGACGATGGTCGCTGAGGTCCCCCTGAGCCAGACACTGGAGTAGCCCTGCCTGTGTGTCAGGATGGCCCCGGGCCCTGACAGTCACGCTCCCTCTGATGGTTAGAGACGGTCTCAGAAGACAGAACAACGGGACTTCTAAGACTGGGGTGCAGAGTTGATGGTGAAAGAGGGGATGACCACAGGACACTAGCAGGAGACGAGGACAGTGCTCCCTGACCTTGCGGGTGAGGGGGGTAGCAGGTGCACAATCAGCCAGAGGAAAAACTAACAACAAACGTGAGAACCAAAAGTTGTCTCTAGAATTTTTATAAATTTAATTACGCAAAACAAAATGGACGTCATCAACAAAGTCAAAGGGCGAGTAGCACGTTGGGTAAATCTATCCACAGTAGACACACCAGAAGGAATGTTTTCAAGTCAGTAAAAAAGACACGAAAACCCAATTGGAAAATAAGCAAAACACGTGAACAGCCACTTTGTGCACAGACAGAGGAACCACGAAACAGGTAGAAGTACGCGGGATACCGACCACCAGAGAAAAGCCACCTCCAACAGCACAGAGGGTCCCACTTCTGCTCCTCAAGGTGGGAAAACTGGGCCTGCGGCTGTGTGGGCTGGGGCAGCCCCCCACCCAGGCAGTACATCGCTGGCTTCTGGGAGGTAAGCTGACGTAAGTGATGGTAAGGCCTTTATACCTTTGCTGTGCTGACTCTACTAACAGTCGATTCTCAAGAAATAATCCAACTGGGGTGCCTGGGGGGCTCAGTCGGTTAAGCCTCTGACTCCTGATTTTGGCTCAAGTCATGATCTCACAGTTTGTGAGTTTGAGCCCTGCGTCAGGCTCTGTGCTGACAGTGTGGAGCCCACTTGGGATTCTCTCTCTCTCTCTCTCTCTCTCTCTCTCTCTCTCTCTCTCAAAATAAATAAACATTAAAAAAACAATCCAAGAGGCAGATGCAGAGCCATAAGGGAGCATGACCACAAAGCTAATTTAACATGGAAAAAATATATGGAAGTGGGAAAACAGAATAAATTAGGTATGTTCTTAGGATTCAGTAAAGTTCAACAGAAATAGTGTTTTTCAAGAGCTTTACAGAGCAATGATCACAAGATAAGATTTAGTGAGAAAAATAAAACTGCCCATGGGATTTGGGATGATTTTTATTTCTTTCTGTTTCCAAAGTTTCTACAATGAACGGGGCCATGTTTATAATAAGAAAAAAGAGAGCCCGTGTTATTTTTTAAACAAGACAGCAGGATGGAAACACTCTAGTCTAATGTCCTCAGAAAGGACAAAAACAGACTTGAAGCAGGATGAGCTTCCATGTTGTAGACAAGTGACTTATTCGGGCTTCCGCAGCATGGAAGGTTCTGGAACAGTGAGGTGAGTCTAGACAGGGAACAAGCTTTTAAAAAATGTTAACTTTTCCTTTAAAAAGCTCCTAACTTTTCCTGAAAAGGTAGGAGAGAAGAAGCCAGTAAAAAGAGAAAAGCTGAAGGACCCATGATTCTGGAACATTCTGCCCAGGATTCTGCTGAGGGCCATGTCCCACCATCCTGGCAACAGTGCTGGTGGAACGGGCCGTGGTGCGGCGGGCTGAATGTAGGGCCTGGGGGGCTGCCGCGGGGGCTTCTCCAGCTGAGACCCCAGTGCCCTGCCTTCCACCTGTCTTCTGCTTAAGCAGGAAAATCCGCTCCAGGTGTCCTCGGGGCAGGCGGACCCTCCGTCACAACTCCGTGCGCCTGGGCCAACCCTGTGTGGCTCGAAGAGGTGTGAGGCTGCACCTGTGTGACTCCCTCTCGGGACTGGGAGCTCATGAGCACAGTGCCACGCCTGCCGCTCACTCCTCCAGCCACCGGTCACCTGCAGGTCAGGACAGGCGGGAGGCTGCAGGCCACCCACATCTTCCAGGCACTCGGAGCCGAGGCAAACTCCAGCCTGTCCATCTGCAGAATGGGAGGGGTAGTCACCTGCCCCTGCATGCAAGGCCCACAGTCTCCATCGTGAAGCCTCAGGAATTTTGGTGAACTTCCTGCCTGTGTGAGGCTGGTCCTTTGTGTCTGTTCATTTTAATTGTACCCTGCTCTGTCACCTCTGTATTAGTGTTCGAGCACGTCCATGAGGTCAGCTTGTGACATGAGCGAAAGGTGCTCCTGATGTGTGCACTGCGGGTGGATTCCCGCTACAGGGGCTTGGGGGGAGGGGGGCGGGTGGGGGGGGGTCATCGCTGTCCAAGGTCCTGGCCAAGACAGGGGATTCCCGCTGTGGGGGCATGGGGGCGGGGCATCGCTGTCCAAGGTCCTGGCCCACACGCATGTCTGTCCTGATCATCCCACCAGCTGCCACATTCTTCCCTCCTCAGACCCTCTGCAGCTTCCCTGCAAGATGGGACTGTCTCTCAAGGCCACCGTGGGGCTTCTCTTCCCTTTCCTCAGCTCAGCCTCAGCGTTTGTGCTATGGTGAGTGAGGCCTTGGGAAGCTGTCTGTGAGGCAAACAAGCCGTGTCCACTGTGGGACACGTCAGGAAACCAGGAGACAGAGCGGGTGTCCACTGGCTGGACCCAGAAAGGGGGGCAGGTCAAAAGCTGAAAAATTCACGTATCCTGTCAAAGAATTCCTGATGATTTCCTATCATCCTTGCAAAAAAGTTATCCGCTTACCAATCAGCTCTGTGCCGCAGGGTCAGAGGCCCTGATGAAGAAAGCCACCCAGCGGGTTGTGACAATAACTCATTCCCTCTGGACACGGCTGAGGAAGCTGGACTTGCACCTCAAAAACAGATGTTTGCACCGTCTGTAACAGCAGGGTCTGGTGCAGCCACAAGGGGGGCCACGCGGCTGGAAGGGAAAGTGGGCACATCTCCAGAAATAAATGCAAATGACCATCTCTATGCATCTCATGTTGAATGAAATAAAATAACCTGCTGTGAGTAACACCGGGGGCACAGTCTCAAAGAAAGGAACGGTCTCGGTCTCAAGTGGGTTGGAAGCAGTCCACGCTGTGTGTGCTAACGACAAACGCACTGTTGATAAAAGTCTCAGGTGATAATGAGCGCTGGTGAGGATGTACACAAGGTGGGGCCTCACGCACGACTAGTGGGCACAGAACTGCAGACCCTCTGGAAACCAGTCGATAGCACCTCAAAAAGCTGACCACAGAGTTAGCATATGGTGCAGTGATCCTACTTCTGCATACACACCCAAGAGAAATGAAAACCTCTGACTGTACAAAAACGTGTTCACGAATCTGCAGAGCAGGACTATCCATGGCAGCAAAAAGGATCAACAACGCACATGCACATCGACGGTGACCCACAAAACGGCAGAATACTACTCAGCCACAAAAAGGAAGGCGGCACTGGCATTTGCTACAACGCTGATGAGCGAAAGGAGACACGCTCAGCGAAAGGAGACAGACTCACGTATTGTGTGATTCTGGTTCTCTGAACTGTCCAGAAGGGGCAGATCCATGGAGACACAAAGTAAATCGGGGGCTGCTTGGGGCTGGGGGAGGGGTGAGGAGTGACTGCAGACCCCACACGGAAAAGCCCAACACCACTGGGCAGACACAGCCAAAGCAGGCAGGGCCCCGGTGGGAGGACCAAGGGTGGTGATGACACAACGGCCATGTGTGAACCCAGCACCTCTCTTCTGATGCTGAGGACGCAGCAGGCACATGGGGGGTGCTGGGGCAATGCTCACTGAATCTGCTTTGTTCCGGATAAGTCCAGGGTGTGGGGAGCAAGGGAAGGGACAGCGGCCTGGAGTCAAAAGAGGTGTGGAGGTGTCAGGGTCCCGCAGACCCCCACGGGGCCTGCCTTTCCTGGTCCCCCGCCTCTACGGGGGAGCCCGGGAGGAGCCCTGGAGGCACGGCCTGAGAATATGCCCAGGGAGTCCCCAGGATCCCACCACAGCCCCAGGGGCTACACTTCCAAGGCCAGGATAGTGAGCAAAGAGAGATGGAAAGCATACTCAGAGGCGGCCACGGCCCAGTTCTCCCCAACGCGGCTCACCCAGGGCCAGGAGGGGCCACGATGACGCAAGGGGGTGGGCTGAGGCAGTCAGGCCCAGGAGGGCCTCGTACCACCTGCTTAACTGCCTGCCGTGCCGGTGTCTGACACCGGCCACCTCCCACCTCCCCTGGCACGCCTGAGAAGCTGAGGGAAGCGGGTCAGCACTTAGGGAATGAGCCCTAATGCAGACAGAGGAACCTGGCCGTGGCCAGAGATGGCTCTTACCTGGAGCCCGACAGGCGGTGAGGCTCCTGCTCGGCCTCCTCTCCCTGCTGACTTTCCAGCCTGGCTGTCGAGGGCTGCCGTGCATCCTGCGGTCCAGCCTCAGGCCCCCTTTTCGGACTGGCGGCGGCGCCCGCTCCAGGTGACCTGTCTGCTGCATCGAGCTGAGGACCTGAGGTGTGTGTCAGGCACTTGTTGGAAGTAGGGGCGTCCTCTGGGGGCAGGGGGCACGGGGCGTCCGTGGGCAACGCCTCTGGCGTAGGTCGGGCCTCCTCCTGTCTCTCGGCAGGGCCCTTGGTGCCGGCCTTGGCGGAGCCCATGTAGGAGGCGCTGATGACGCTTCCCGGGCCGCACTTGTCCCGCAGACTCTGGGCAGCGGCGTCCTCCCTGCCGCCCCCACAGCCCCCGCAGCACACGCAGGAGTTCAGGAGGCAGCTGGTGGCCGCAGCACTGAGTTTGTGGGAGCCACCGTCCATCCCCTCGGCCGCAGGCTCCGACGGGGAGACGCCCTCTCCAGAGGCTTCCGGGGCGGTGCCGGCCACGCCCACGGCCGGGGTCGACTTGGGATTGAAGATGACGGTGGCCGAGAGCTTCATGCCCCCTGTCCGGTGGGCGATCTTCTCCGCCGTCCCCGCTGCGTCCACCCCCGCCTCCCAGCCCTCCAGGTGTGGCTGTGAGTCCAGGCAGCTGCAGGAGTTGGGGCCCAGCGCCCACAGCTTGTCGTCCTGGACGTTATTGTTAGTGCTCAGGTCCCCCTCCTCTGCCTCGGCGGGCCTGCTGGCCCCTGCCTCCCCACGCCCCCTGCCCTGTCCTCTCTCCTGGGGGCCAGCACTGGCGCTGCCCGCCCACCCAGCCGGGCTGCCCGGGGCCTCTGCAGCCCCTTCCACGTCATCCATGAAGAACACCCTTCCTTCCTCCTCGTCGCCGCCCGGCCGCAGCCCTGCGCTGCCTGGGGAGGCCTCCCCGCGGGGGCTGCCCTCCGCCCCCGGCCTGTGCGTGGGGGACTGGCAGGCGCTGGGCGGGGAGAGGAGGGACGACATCTCGTCCCCGGCCCTGTGGACCATGCGGTTGAGTTGCTCTAGCTCCTGGTCGTCATACTGCATGGAGCAGGCCAGCTCCCCCTCCTGGCTTTTGGCCTTGGCTGAGAGCATTTCCTCGGCGGGGAGGGGTGAGGGAAAGGCAGGCGCCAGGGCTGGGGGCGCCTGGGCGTCTGCCCGGATGGGAAACTCCACGTCTTGGGAAATGCAGAGGTTTCTTTCCAGCGTGTGAAGCTCCTCCTCGGTCAGGGTCTGCAGCAAATCCCTAAAGGGTCAAGATAAGAACCAGGGGTGAGACTCCCAGAGGCCACACCAGCCCCGTGGCCAGGAGTGGACACAGCATCCTCGACGTCTGCATCAGCAGAGAAGCAAGGTGTCAAAGCCTTGCAACGAAATGCGCGTGGCGCACACCTCCCCCGCTACAGGACGAGGCACAGGCGTGCGGGGACCGCTCCGTGCCACGGGTCTGGACAACAGCTGTCCACATGGATGCCTGGGATGGTTTCCTTCTTAGAAGTGAGATTGGAAACAAGAGGGCCCTGGTTCTTGGGGATGTGATCATCACATTAAGAAAACCTTCTAGGAGTGAAAAAAAAAGTTGGTTTACGCATAGACTTTCATTCAGCACACGTTCTTGACAGCGGTCTCTGTGCTGGGCCCCGGGGAGACGCAGGAAGGCCCAGGCAGGTCCCTGCCCTTGGGGCTGCGCTGGAAGAGCCAGTAAGAGACAGATTTCCATGAACGTGACTGAGTTACACTAACAGCAACTACGACAAAGGAAAATGCCTGCTGGCTCGAGGGTAACAGCAGGGCACCGGGCTCAGTCTAGGGAGACTTCCTGGGGGAAGGGGCACTGAACCGGAGACCTGAAAGGGGTTAATGTAGTGGCGCTGGGGCGTGTCTAGCGCAGGCCTGCACCTTGCTCTCTGCCAGCAGGTCTGAGTCCAGGTCACACATTCCTGTCGGTCATGGAAACAGGCAGAAAAGCGTACTTCCCAGAACCGCACAGCTGTGGTGCCTCCTACACTGAGCACGCCCCTGCAGACAGCATCAGATCAAACGACGGAACACGAACCAGGCTCCCAGGCCCCCACGTGCCTTTCCAGTCACCCCCTGCCGTCGCCAGCAGCCTGACTTCTAAAGACTGACGTGGTCTCGCCTGTTTTCATTCTGCACGTAAATGGGAATCGCAGCCCACGCTCTTCAGAGGCGGGCTTCGTTTGGCAATATCGTATTTGAGTACAGCCTCCAGACGACATGCAGGTAAATTTGAATTTCGGATAAACGACAAACACTGCTAGACATATGAATATTTCTTCGGGTACGTATTCCCAAATGGGGAGCATACGGGACATCCTTGCACTAAGAAAGTGCTCACTGTTTATCTGAAATTCAAATTCAGTTGAGGGTTCTGCTGGTTTTGTCTCGCTGGATCTGGCAACCCCACCTGGTGAGGTTCTTGTGTGGTCGATGGTCTTGTCTCGTGGCCTGTAGCCTTTCGGGCTGGAAACCACCACCGCTCACCCGGGGAGCTGTTCCTGGTGGGCTCCACTCCTGGTGGGCTCTGACTGCCCCGACTCACCCTCTTGGCGAGCCTCTCTGGGGCACGCACGTGTGCATCCCTGCAGGTGCACACGACGGGGGGCATGCCTGGAGAACGCACGTGTGCATCCCTGAAGGTGCACATGGCCGTGGGGGCGGGGAAGCGTGCCCGGGGAATGCACGTGCGTGTCCCGGCAGGTGCAGACGGGGGCGGTGGGGGGAGGTGAGCGTGCACACTGGACAGCCCCCATGCCGCTCTCTGGCCTGCTCCCCGGCACTGCCATACACTCCCGGCAATTTTTCACTTTAAAGTGCTCAGCCTGCTGATGAATGAAGTAAACACCGGGGTACATGCTTGTCAGCCCTTAGGTATGAATGCTGTGAATGCTTTCAGGTCTTCTGCCCATTTTTACTTGGCTTCGCGGTCTCGTTCTTACTGATTGACAGGAGTTCTTTACTTGTTTTGGATTTGAGTTCTTTGTTGGATATATTCTCCAACTCTGGGGCCTTCCTTTTCACTCTTAATGGTACCTCCTGATGAACTACAGTTTTTAATTTCAATAAAGTTCAATAAATCACTTTTTCCTTTATGTTTAGTGCTTTTCTGTCCTGTTTAAGAAATCTGCCTACTCCACGGTCACAAAGATGTTCCTGCTCTTTTCCTCTGCGATCTTCACTGCTTTCCTTTCCACGTGTGTATCTCCCATCTATCCGGAGTTGATTCTTGTAGATGGTTGTGGTAAGGATCCAGACACGTTCTTCCTCATATGGATAGCTGCTGAGTCAGCCCATGTACTGGAAAAAAGCAAGCATTCCCACTGTTCGGCAACGTCTCCTCTGTCATAAATCCGGGAAACCTGTCTGTGTTGGTCTGTTTCTAGGCTCCATTCTGTTGATGGGGCCAGAAGCCGCTCCTGGGTCTGCACCTCCGTGAGCGTCACTAGAGCGCCATGCCAGGGAGTGTCCTTTTTTACGAAGCACACTCAGCAGAAATGCACACACATTCACAAGCATGGTCACACCAGCATTACTTGTGGAAACAACCCAAAGCCCAGCAGGAGTAGGATAGATAAATAATGTTCTTTTTCTCCAGGCATCTTCTTCTTTTTAGCTATTCTGGGCACACTGCATTTCTACCTGAATTTTAGAATTAGTTTGTCAATTTTCTGCCAAAAAAGAAGAGACAAACACCTCCGGAGATTTTGATGGAGACTTGCACTGAATTCATTTGAGAATAACGGGATATTTTCTCAATGTTAAGTTTTCCACTCCTTGAACATGGATAGCTCTCTATTTACATCTTTAACATTTTATGTAACATTTCATTAACTTTCAATGGAAGACTTAGACACCTTCAGACTTATGTTTAACTAGCTGATATTTAGTAATGTTATTGTAGATGATATTTAAATTTTTATTGTGATCAAATACATATGACATGACATTTACCATCATAACCATTTTTAAGTGACAATTCAGTGGCATCGAATACATTCACATCATAGTGCAAACATCAGTACCATCCACCCCTAGAACTCACTCATCTTGTAAAACTGAAACTCTGTCCCCATGAAACACTAACCACACGCTCTCCTCCCTGGCTCTCACCATCCTACTCTCCATCCCTCTGATTCTGACTAGTTCAGGCCCCTCATATAATTGGAATCATACACGGTTTATCTTTTTGTTACTGGCTTACTTCGCCAAGCACGCCTTCAAGGTTCATCTGTGTGGTGGCAGACGTCAGGATTTCCTTCCTTTTTAAGGCTGAATGATATTCCATTGTGTGGCTGGACTACATTTCACTTATCCACTCATCCATCAATGGACACCTAGGTTGCTTCCACTTCTTAGCTATTGTGAATAACGCCTCTGGGAACACAGGTGTATAAATATACCTTTGAGACACTACTTTCAATTCTCTTGGGTATATACCAGATGTGGAATTGCTGGATCAGGTGATAATTCTATTTTTCATTTTTTGAGGAACCTCCACACCGTTTTGCAAAGCACCTGCAGCATGCTACACTCCACCAATAGCATACAGGGTTCTAATTTCTCCGCATCCTCATCAACACGGTTATTTTGTTTTGTTGTTGTTATTTGTTTGTTTTGAGGGTAGCCAGCCTAATGGGTAGGATCTTGTGGTTTTGATTTGCACGTGCTCTGACAATGATGTCGAGCATCTATTCATGTGCTTGTTGGCCATTCATAAATCTTCTTTGGAGAAATGTTTAATTAAATCCCTTGCCCTTTTGAATTGGGTTGTTTGGTTTTTGTTGGTGGGTTTTAGGAGTTCTCTATATATTCTGTGTATTGATCCCTTTATATCCCAGATACAAAATAGGAGAATATTTTCTCCAGTCTGTGGGTTGCCTCTTTATTCTGTTGAGAGCATCTTTCGATGCACAAAGTTTTAAACTTTTCAAGTCCAATTTGTCTATTTTTTCTTTGTTGCCTATGTCTTGGTATCCTATCCAAGAAATCATTTCCAAATGCAATGCGGTAGAGCATTTGTCCAGTGTGGTCTCCTAAGAGTTTTATTATTTCAGGCCTTGCATTTATGTCCTGGATCCATTTTGAGTTCACTTTTGTATATGGTGTTACATAAGGATTCAACTTCATATGGTATGTATGCATATCTCTCTCTTGTATCAGACTAAGGAAATCCCCATTTATTCCTAATTTGCTAAGAAATGTTTTCATCATAAAGTACGTACTGACTTTTTCAAGTTCTTATTCTGTAACTTTTGAAATTTTACAAATTAATGTAGCAAAATGCTGATTTTTCAAATGTTGACAATGCTATGTATAGTTTGAACTCCACAAGACATTACAATGAGTTTTTTGTATATCCACATTTATTTATATTAATTCACAGGAAGTTCTTCAGTCTCTCTTGCATTTCCACATTTCCACCTGAAACTTCTCCTTTGCCTGAAGAACTCCAATTAGCATTTCTCTGTGGGCAGGTTGCTGACACATTTCTGCAGCACTCTGCTTTTGAATAACACCATTTCACCTTCATTGTGGAAGGATACTTCTGCTGGGTATAAAATCCTTGTTGGCAGCTAGTTTCTTTTAGCACTTTTAATACGTATCATTTCATTGCCTTCAGGCTCCCATTGTTTGTTTGTTTCTTAGGAGACAGCTGTCAATCTTACATTCTTTTCCAAGAAATAAGTGCTTTTTCTCTGGCTGTGCTTAAGACTTCTTTGTTTTCAGCAATTTTACTATGATACACCTAAGTATGTTTTGTATTTATCTTCCTTGTAGTTTTCTTGAGCCTCCAAAGTGTGTGGGCAGAGATTTCTCTTCAGTTTGGAAAAATTCTTGGCCATTTTTTCCTTTGAATATTGTTTCTGCTCATTTTGCTCTATTCTTTCCTTCTTGTTTTTTTTTTTTTTTGAAGATTTTATTTTTTTAAGTAATCTCTATACCCAATGTGGGGCTTCAACTTACGACCCTGAGATGAAGAGTCATGTGCTCCCCTGACTGAGCCAGCCAGGCGCCCCTGTTCCTTCCTTCTGATTCCAATTATGTGCATTAGAATTTTGAGCATGTTGCACATGTCTCTGATGCTCTGGACATGCCCATACCCGGTGCCTCCCCCCCGCATCTCCATGTACTGGCCCTTCCTCCATAAGACCCCCAGTCTGATCTAAGCACTCTACTCTTTCCTTCCCAGCCTCAGCATCATCCACCACCTCGCCTCCTTCTTTGTCTCTTCTCCAGTCAGACAGCCAGGGAGGGCAGCAGCCGTGCCCTGGGCCAGGGTCACATTCTGCCCAGAGTGCTCAAGACTGGGCTGGGCACAAGGGAAGCAACAGCAGGCCATCTATCAGATGAGCTACAGCCTAGACCAAGCACCCCATCACAGGCTGTGCTTCACCCACCCCCAGGGCCAATGACTCTCCGAGGCCCATCCTGCTGGGTCATTCTCCACCGTCCGGATTCACAGCACTTTTGGCTCCTCATGGGGGAAAGGGAAGCTTGGCACCAGTAAAGGAAAGCCAGCCCCAGGCCGCTCTGGGCTAAATAGTCCTGTCAGACCCAGGAAGGCTGCAGCAGGAGCCCATAGGGTCATCAGCTCCACCAAAGGCATGGAAGGGGGCCTCCAGGGACTGGAGCCATAAGATCCCAGTAAGAAAGACCTCAGAGTCCAAGACCGCAGGGCTAGGGAGGTGATCAGAGGACACGTGCTCACTGCCATCCCTCAAGGAGGCCACAGCTGGGTGCTTCAGCTCAGAGGGGCCACCCCAGGGAGGGCTCCCCACCCATCTGAAGTTTGGGTTTGGGGGGGTCTCCCAAGATGGAGGGGGCTGGCTTGAGGCTTGTTGCTGCTGAAGGCTAAGGGGAGCCCCTTACAGCAGAGAGCAGTCACCCACCCCAAGTGCCACCAAGCCCACAGGACAGCACGCATGGGGCCAAGGGCACCAACACCACCTGGCCCTGTTGCCTGGGACCACTGGGGGAGCCAGATAAGCCACAGCAGGGGAGGGGCACGGGGTGCTTGAATGAGCTGGGCCCTTCACCCCTACACTGTGGAAGAAACAAATGAGAGCCCTCGGACAAATACCATTCTCCACCTGGGCCCGAGCCTCAGCCTGGAGGCTGGCCTGGGGGGACAGCCCTCCCCTGCAGGTTGTGTGGCCCTGGGGGCACCCACACCACCTCAGTTTCCCCGGGCTCTCCATCTCTCAAGGCCCAGTGCCAGAGCCCCGAGCCAGGGCGGCTGCTGTCATGTTATTGGCATTTTTTACCAAAGGTCATAGTGTTACTGGCCAGGAACAAAGAGCCTGGTTGTGTGGGGAGAGAAAGGTATGGGGTTTTGCGAGGGGACTGTAAACATTATAAACCAATAACTCGAGACAAAGACCAAGGTTCTGGCACCTCTGACTTCACAGAAGAGGACTTCCATCCCCGAGGAAAGGAGGGCTCAGGGGCAACCATGGACTCCCCTCCCCCACTGCCCCTCCCCCACCCTCCCGAAGCACCTCCCCCCCTCCACCTTATTTTCCGCAGCAACGTGTGGAAGGGCCGGAACAGCTCAGACATGTCTTCTGCCTTGCGGTCCAAGTTCAGAGGTCCGTCCGCGTAGACCACGAGGCCACTGTATTCAAGACAAAAGCCAGCATGGCGTGAGGCCCTGCAGCCCCCTCAGTCAGCCCCCTGGGTGAGCCCAGACCACAGCCAGGGGCTCTGAGACCACACGTTTCTCTTGTGACTGAATCTTAAATAAGTTTAGAAAAAAAGCATTGAAGATTACTCAGACTTTATCATCTTCAGAAACTGATTAGCTGATGTTCACTTGAGGGATCATAAAAGAATCATAGAAACATATCTGTTCACATCACTGCTGCAATCAGACAAATCAGCGTCAAGATTTGTTACTAAAACTACCTCCTTGAAAATGGAAACATTGGATTTGTGTTTATATTGAGCACAAATGCAAGGGTCATGAGAATCACAGATAAACCATCCACCCACAGCCCTGGCCAGAGCAAGCAGACCCCTGAGCCTCAGGGGGGGCCTGTCAGGGGTCCCTGGGGGGCAGGATGCGCATCTCAAGGACCCTTGGCACAAAGGGGGTGAGACATCTCACAAATGTGGCATCCAGGCTGCCCACCTAGCCTCCCACGGGACTCCCAGACTCTGACCTCACTCTCCCCCATCCACACTCTGAAGTCCAGAGCGTCCTGACTGAGTCTTTCCAACTCACTGACCACAGCTGTCCGGCCTCCCGGACCCACACCCGCTGGGACAATCCAATCCTGGCCACTACCTGCCCTGCCCGACCCGAACCCTGTGAGCCCCCTCCCCCCACAGTGATCTGTGTGCTTCGTGGCTCCCCCAACTACACCCACGCTGTCCCCAAGCCCACCTTTCCCTTCGAGGTCTGGTTCACGCTCCATTGCCTGCCAAGACCAGAGACAGCCTCCTGTCACCCCCAGGCAGGACGGACCCTCTCTCCCCCCTACCAGCGGCCCGTTTGCCATCTGACTCTGCACAGATGCCCCTCCAGGTAGCCCCCTTGCCACAGGCGGCACCACACCCATCTCGTCATAGGCTGCACGGCCCTGCCCAGCTCCCAGCGTGCCCCATTTCCCTTGTCCAAGGGCAGACCCATCTCTGGAGGACCCTCCTCTCAGTGCCTCCTCTCGGGGCTCCCGGGACCAGCCAACTCAGGCCTTGGCACATGGCGGGTGCCCAGGGAGCAAGCACCCACAACCCCAGCAGCTGCTCCTTGCTTCCTCGTCAGAGCACAGGTGAGGGAGGATTTGTCTGCCTAAACAGAGAACTGTCTGCATGTTTCTGCAAATGAACAGAATCTCATCGCTGCATCGGGGTCAGGTCATCAGCACTCAACACAAGGTCCTCATTAGCTCAGGAACGCTTCCAATTCAGTGAGAAAGACTGATGAAACTGAATGGACTATTCTTCCCTTAGAAAGGTTAGACTCATGTGCAAAAAGAAAGATTCGAAAGTCACAGGAAAACATGGGTTGTGCCTCTCCCTAGGGCAGCAGGAGGGTCAGGGCTGCCAGAAGCGTGAGGGTGGGCAGCAGAGGATGCCCCATCCAGGCTTCTGTTCCTTCCGGTATGTTCTATGGGTCTTAACGCGAGCTGACAGTGTTCAGGGGACATCTTCCCCACACAGAACCTTGACTTCATGGGTGAATCGGTGATCTCAGCACAAAGGCAGGAAAGGGGCAGAAAGGGGTGGGTTTGGTGAATCCCCGTCCAGGCTTCCTGGCCACCTGGTCTTTCAGAAAGCAGTGAAAGGGGCCGGGAGGGACTCTGACTCCCCTCCTGGGTTCCAGGGAGGACACTGACTGCCCCATCAGTCCGTGAGAACCAGGCCCAGGGCTGACCGCGGGTGGTCTGGAGCCTCAGAAATGAACTCGTTACGTAGGAGGGCTCCAGGTGCCGTGCCATCACAGTCCACGCAGGCCCATGCTGCGCCACCACCTAGGGGCAGGGCAGCCCCCACAGCTGAGCCTGGCAGAGGTGGAGGGGAGGGGCCCGCTGAGCGCTGCGAGGGGCTGTCAGTGAGCAGGGGAGGACACCCAGCATAAGAGGAAAGCTGGGCTCTTTCCTTAGGCCACCTTTACCTGTCTTCATAATGTCCTTTGATGCACAAAAGATTTTAGCTTTGATGGAGATCAACTTACTACTTTTTTCATTTGCCACTTCTTTTCATGTCAAATCTAAGATTGGCCAAACCTGGAAATATGAAGATTTACCTCCTATATTAGAGTTCTCCAGAGAAACAGACCCAGTAGGGTGTGTGTGTGTGTGTGTGTGTGTGTGTGTGCGTGCGTGTGTGT
The DNA here is from genome assembly GCF_023721935.1 of Panthera uncia. Taxonomy (NCBI): domain Eukaryota; kingdom Metazoa; phylum Chordata; class Mammalia; order Carnivora; family Felidae; genus Panthera; species Panthera uncia. The sequence goes on from NC_064811.1 coordinate 1,454,568, forward strand.
ACGGAGGGAGAGTTTGGTTAGTTGGCTTTTTTTTTTTTGAGAGAGAGTTATTTCTTAAAATAACTGGTTCACACAATTATGGATGGTGGCCACATCCAAAATCTGCAGAGTGAGTGCGCAGGCTAGAGACCCAGAGACTCAGGGAAGAGTTGATACTGAGGTTTGAATCTGAACACAGTCTGGAGGTAGAATTCCCTCTCACTTGGGGAACTAGGTCTGTTTTCTCTTAAGGCCCTCAACTGACTGGATGAGGCCCACCCACATTATGAAGGGTAAACTCCATTACTCTGGATCCACTGATTTATTAATCTCATCTTAAAAATACCTTCCAGCAACATCTAAACTGGAATTTGACCAAATATCTGGGTACTGTGGCCTAGGCAAGTTGACACACAAAATTAATCATCACAGGGTCCAACTTTGTTCTTATGTGTGTGGCTATCCAGTTATCCCAGCATCATTTGTTGAAGATACTAACAAATTCCTTCCTCACTGAATGGTCTTGGCACCTTTGTCAAAAACCAGTTGGCTATAGATATTTGGGTTATTTTGTTGTCTTGGTTTTATTCCATTGGTCTATCCTTATGACAGTACCACACTTGTGATTAATAGGACTTTGTAGTAAGTTCTGAAGTCAAGACATATGAACTCTCCAACTTTGTTTTTCTTTTTCAATATTGTTTGGACTATTCACGAGCCATTGTGGTTCCATATGAATTTGAGGTTCTTTTCTATTTCCACTAAAAAAAAAAAAAAGGGCCAATGTCGTCTTTATAGGAAATGTATTGAATCTATATACAACTTTGGGGAGCACCGCCATCTTAACTGGAGTAAGTGCTCAGTCCATGAACATGGGCTATCTTTTCATTTAATTAGGTCTTTAATTTTTTTCACAAAAAATTGTGTTTTGTAGTTTTCAGTGTACATGTTTTCCACTTCCTTGGTTAAATTTATTCCTGGGTATTTTTCTCTTTTGGATGTTGCTGGAAATCTCTCCTTTAAAATACTATTTAATTACATGCGATGAAATATTATTCAGTCTTAAAAAGGCATGAAGTTCCCACCTGCCACACGGATGAACCATGAAAATATTATGCTAAGTAAAATAAGCCAGACACAAAAGGAAAATACTGCATGATTCTATTTATATGAAGTCCTTAGAATAGTCAAATTCACCGAGGAAGAAAGTAGAATAGAGGTTACCAGGGGCTGGGGGAGGGGCTGGGGAGCTAGTGTTTAACGGAAACAGTCTCAGATGAGAAGGAGAGGACAGTGGCAAGACAGGGTGAACGTACTTAATGCCACTGAGGGTTAACGTGGGGGCACCTGCGGGGCTCAGTCGGTTAGGTGTCTGACTCTTGATTTTGGCTCAGGTCACCATCTCATGGTTTGTGGGTTCGAGCCCTGTGTTGGGCTCTGTGTTGAAGCCTGCTTGGGATCCTCTTTCTCTCTGCCCCTCCCCGGCTTGTGCACGTGTGCATGTGCTCTCTCTTTCTTAAAATAAATAAATAAACATTAAAACAAAGATTTAAGTGGTAAATCTTATATTATGCATATTTTACCACAATAAAAAAATTAACATTTATTGCTTTGATTTCTGTTTACAAAAGTCATACCTATCATGCTAAGAAATTTTGTTAAGCAGAGACATACTATTTGGTATGATTTTTTTGTACTCAGCACACTGGGGATGTTTTTCCATGGCTTTTGGGATTTTTCACTAATGTTACTTAAGTGGCTGGAGTATAGTTTTTAAACAATCCCTTAACTCTACATACCCACGCACTCGAATTTTCACGATTAAAAATAACCTTCAGTAAAAATCTTTGTAAACACATATTGTGCCCTGTCCGGTCAATGCAACAAAATTCGGAGAAAGTTCTACGGCTACATGCCAAGCACTAGGGACTCTGAGTGGAAAGGCAGTGAGCACTCCTCACGTACAGCTGCCAGGCTAGTGGGGAGGCACAGACCCCATTTACATGAGATACCCCAGATGGGCAAATCTACAGACACAGGAACAGATCTGTGGTTTCCTGGGGCTGGAGGGGGGGTGGGGCGTAGGGGGTGGAGGGGACAGCTAAGGGGTAAGGGGTATGTATCTGTTTGGGGTGATGAATATGTTCTGGAATTAATGGTGACGGTTGCCCAATTCTGTACATTTACTAAAAAACATTGAATTGTACACTTAAAGTGGGTGAACTGTGTGGTATGTGCATTATATCTAACGTATTTTAAAAATAAGCGATCTAGGGTAAATATGTAACCTTGCCGGAGGCAGTGAACACCTATATGAGGAAGGGCTGCAGGTGAGGCAGGTTGCGTGGAGACTGGGAAGGGGCTGGGTAGGGGGCTGTCACTGGTGGGGAAGCAGGTAGGCAAAGGGACCAAAGGAAGGGGGGCCAGAGCCTCCCAGGGCAGGGGCTTCTGGTGGTAGGACCACAGGATGGAATGTGGGTGGGAGGGGTGGCAAAATGAGAGAGGGGAAGGGATGGGGCTGCCTATAGCTGAGGGGGGGAGGGGGGGGGGGGGGGGAGGGGGGAAGAGGGGAGGGGAGTGGAAGAGGGGAGGGAGGCACAGAACTGGCCCCATTGCAGGAGGGGGAGTGTGAGGCAGGACGGGGAGTGGGTTGCAGGGGTGGAGCAGGAGCAAGGCCTGGGCTCTGGGTTCTGGGCAGTTCAGCCTGGGATGCAGCTTCGGGAGAGGGCGGCCCACTCGGAGTGGGGGCAACTGCAGAGGCTGGAGCTGAGGCCAGGCCAGGCCAGCAGCCAAGACCGGCAGGTGAAGCGGGCCTTGCAGGCAGGCCCAGGTAAGCAGGTCCACCCTGATGGGGCCAGTCACCCGGGCACAGAACCTGGAGACTGTTGGTTTCCTTATTCGTGTAAACCAACTCCAAGTGTTTTCAGATAAACCGTCGGGAGTGAAACTAGTCTGTCACAGTCAGAACCACGTGGAGACTCACTTTCCCCCGGGACATGTAGCTGAGTGAGGGAGGACCAGGTCCAGGGTGCCAGGGAAATGGGGGAGCTTGGGCCCAGGGTCCGGGGCTGGTACCTGAGCTGGCCGTGGACACCCTCTACCTGGGCCGGACTGGCCTCCTCCTGAACCTCCAGGCCCCCACATAGCCCTCTCTCAGACCTCAGTTTACCGCCTCTGCCTCAGGCACCTGCCCAGCGGTCACAAGGCAGAGGGCCGGGCTGGCTTGGGTTGTGCCTCTGACCTGTGACGGGCCAGAGAGACCACCTCAGAGGATGTGTAGCTCCTGGGAGAGCTCAGAGCAGGGCGTCTTCTCAACCTGGTGGGAAGAGGCTGGACGTAGGGCGAGGGGGACAGAGTGGCAGAGAGGCTACGCTCCCAGATTCCACTCTGTCCTCAGGGGATCCCACCAACCCACATCACAGACGTGACCCTAGAAGGCTGTCATTCCAGGAGTGTTGGCTTTACCGCCAACCAAGTGTCTACGGGTCACCCTTCTCCCTTCAGCCAGAGGTCTTCCTGCCTCTGGCGCTTTGCACATGCTGCCTGCCCCCAGTCCACCACCTGCCAGGCTCCCATCCTGACTCCCGGAGCTCTGCTCCAGAACCCAGGGAGCCTCTCCCCCATGCTACCAGCTCTTGTCCACTCCAGAGGGTCCTGCTCCAAGCCCCCTACCCCACCCCAGCATCCAGAACACTCCACAGCAACTGCTCGTTTCACCTACCCGTGCACTCCCCACGGGCAGAATAGTGTCCCTGGGGACAAGCACAGGGTCAGGTACACAGCAGGTGCTCCACACGTGCTCGCTGGGCAAATACAGACACAGCAAGGCCCAGGCCCCACCCCGTGCAGCTGTGATGCTGCCTGTCTGGCCCAGAGCAGCCACCAAGGACAGTGAGGAAGGAGAGAGGGAGCATCAGGCACCTGGGGAGGTGACCCTGAAGGGGGCGGCTCCGGGAACAGCTTCCTCCAGGAAGGAAGGAGGATTTCGGCCACGGCCAGGCAGCCTGGGTCTGAGGCTGTAACCCCTGCCTCTGCTCGAGGGCTGGCGAGGTTCTGAGGTGGACGGGGGTGGCTGTAGTGAGGCCACCCTCCTGGCCAAGCCGAGCCGAGCCCCTCTGCTCCCCATGCTCTGCGCTTGGGGCCCCTGCATCAGCTCCCACTTCTGGCCGGCCTGGCCTGCACCTGCTCTCCCTTCAATCCAACTACAAAGCTGCCTCCCTTCACTGTGACTTGGAGCCCCCTCATTTCTGGGGACTTCTGAGGGAACTCCACACGGGGCTGCCAGGGGGGACGACAGGGCAAGGGCCCAGCCCACGGGGCCCTCACTCTCCCTCCCAGGACGAGGGACAGAGAAGGAACAGAAGCGCAGATGTGTGCGGGGCAGCCGTGGTCTGCAAACAGGGTGCAGTGATGCCAGTCAGGGAGAGGTGGCCTCAGGTGGCCACTCAGTGACAATAGAAAGGCCCGAGACCATGGTCCTGTGGTCACCGGGCCTGGGCCAATGCTGACAGGTAGGCTGGTAAAGGGCTGAACAGACCCACTCGGCAGGCTTCAGGGTGAGAACCCGGAAGCCATGCGCTCAGGCTGTCTGATGCCTCACCTTATCCTAAACCGGGGTTTATTTTAAAACCGCCTAAGAGAGTCTGGTGCTCCCATGAGGCTTAGAACAGGCAAGTCCGTCCTGACCCGAGATGCAGGGTGCTGCCCGGCCCCCGGGGTGCTGTACGGGGCTCCTCCCTGCAGGGCAGCTCGTCAGAGCAGGCCGGTCAGTGCGCACCTGCGCCGGCCTTTGTGCGCTGTGAGGCAGCTCCGAAGGAGAGGCAGCCTGGGAACCCCATCGCGCGGCCACAGACCCCACGAGGGGGCTCCGTGGTGGGGGCACCTGATGCTGAGCTTCGAGGCACTCGCCAAGGAATTTAGGAAAGGACCAGGGCCAAGCCAGGGACTGGGAGCTTCCCGCAAAGCGGCGTGTGAACCACAGAGGAAGGGCAAAGCCGGCTCTCACGGGAAGGGCTGCAGACCCTAGCGCCCCCCGCCCCATAAACATTAAGGCCCCGGCTCGAAGCAGCGTTTTCTTCTACACGTTTGGCCACAGAGAACCATTGCCTAGAAAGCAAACGATGTAACAAAATCACATGGCCCCGTCCGAGGGGACGCTCCAGGACATGTCAGGCCAGACCACGTGAGTTGGTCCACTGGGGACGTCTGTCCTCTGCCTCCTCCAGCTTCGGGGGGAGGGAGAGTCCCGGAGCCCAGCAATTGAGGCGACTGTGACATGTTGCCCCTCTGGTGTGATGGGACCCACTCCTGTTTTCCCTGATTAGGACACCGTCTCCTGGGGACAAGGACAACAGAAGGAGGCACCAGGCCCAAGGGGTTCTGGCAAACTGAGACCCCCAGGGAAGCCGGCTCTGAGGACACAGCCAGGCCAGGGAGACTGAGGCCAGGCGGCCGCCCCCTTGCCCCACCCAGGAAAGTGAGGTGTCCAGAGGGCGCTGCTCAGGGTTCCCTGGGGTCCTGGGAAGTGACAGCCGCTCGCCCTGGCCCGTCTCCCAGCCTTTCCTCAGCTGAGCCTCTGCTCATCTCTGGGGTCTCAGGGCAGCAGCAGGTGCTTCTGGGCCAGCCCAGGGCGGGGTCTGCCCGCAGCTCCCACACTTCCGCACGGCACACCACGAGTCCCGCCCCCTGTGGGCCAGGGAAGCCCCTCTGGCCCAGAAGCTGGCCCCATCCTGCGGCACCGCCACTGCCCTCCCTGCTCCTGCCACCGCACCCCCATTTCCCAAGGAGGGGATTCTGTGCCTGGACCAGTCCTGGCCTCCGCGTCACCCCACACTCCCCCAGGGCGGCTTTCGCTGACGATCACATCCACAATAGGCATGTGCCCCGAGGACTCCCGTCCTCTCTGCCCAGCTGCACGCCTGCACACCAGCTGCCCACCGGGCCCCTCCCTAACTTCCAGGTCCACAGAGACCCCCGTGGCCCATTGCCCTCCTCCTCCCTCTGTGACCGCCCTCCCCCTGCCCCCTCACCTGGCAGGAGAGAAGGGCAGTCCCTGTGTGGGAGTCGGGGTGTGGCTGAACAGCAGTGGACCAAGCCCACAACACCTGGGCTCTGACCTTGGCTCGGGGAAGCTCTGGGCACCCAGCAAGTGATCGAGCACTTCCTGCCTTGGCATACTTAGGGCCCAACCGTGTGCTGCCTGGCGTCTCTGAGCCCACCAGACCCCAAAGGCCCAAGCCTGAGCTCCCCTGCTCTGGCCACTCATCTCCCCCACCCCCCCAGCAGGAAAGGCTCCCGCCCAGGCACGCCCCCGCCCCGTGGCCAGACCAGCTGCTCCCACCTCCTCTTCACCTGACAGCTGTCATTTCACCTCCACGCCAGCCTTGAATGGCTCGGGTAACCCCGTCACACCTGCCCACGGGAGCCAGGGGCGTCCCACCCTCTCGTTACGCGCAGCCTCCCCCCACGGCCCGAGCTGGGCGCTCTGCTTCTGCGGGCACCCCACGTGGCTCCATGCGGTGTGCGGGGTGCTCCTCCCCTGGGCTGTGAGTCCAGCGACTGTCCACGTCACCTGTCCAGCCGGGTGTTGGGTGTCCAGCCATCTCGCACTATCTAGGGTGGGGGGTCCCCCCCTCACCCTCAGAACACTGGTGAGGGGTGCCAGCAGGCCTGCGTGGTGCTGAGCAGGCGGCTGACAGCCAGCGTTGGGGGTGTAAGTGCCAGAAGGGGCCCAGTCCTCCACAGTCCTGCCCGGCTTCTGCACGGCGGCTGCCCCGGGCCGGGGGAGCACTCACCACACGATGGCCAACCTGGGGATGGTGAACATGAGGGCCGGTTCATAGTCGTCAATCATGTCCTGGGTCAGGTACCCGAAGTCCAGGGCCCTGGCCGAGGGGCAGAGAGCAAGAAAGCAAGAAGGGTGAGGCCTGCCCGCCCACACCCACCGCGGCCCCGGCCACCCTCACCTGCGCCTGTGCTCAGCAGACAGCCAGGAAGGTGACACTGGACACCGTGGGCCCTCACACGCACACGGGGCCACTGCTGGAAACCGCTGCACTCCAGAAGGCCCGAGCAGGCCTGGTGCTTCCCTCTCCCCACTTTTCTCCTGCCTGCCTCGCCTCCGGGACGGAGGGTGCTGGGAGGGGAAGGGGCGCTTGCTGAGGGGGGCCCACGGGCAGCGACGGCGTCCAGCCAACCAAATGGCTCGAGCGGCAAGAACAAACAGGGAACAAAAACACTGCCCCAGATGACCTGACGCTTCCCCGAGGAAACTGCCCTCCCGGATTTATCCGCACTCCCCAGGCCAACGCAGCGGCTCTCTCTCTCTGCTCAGTGAGCTGGCGCCTGCTGGCACCACGGAGGGAGGCTCCGAGTAAAAGGAACTTTACGCCATCGTGTTTTTCAGCAGCTTGAAGTGTCTTTCACATACATCCAACAGCGAATAACACGTCTTTAATTATGATGTGACATTAGGCAATTTCAAAACTTACCTAATACCACACAGCACTAGCTAAACAGGAGAAACATTCTAGACTAAACTTTAGTCTCAAAGTCTGACTTCAATTACTGCCCAAAGCACGACAAGACTGCTGATGATTCGCTCCACAGAGCCTTGTTCGGGAGCTCCATCCTGGCCTGTGGAGATGAGGAAATGAGAAGGGAAGAAGAGGGAGGGGGTGAGGCTGTAAGGAAGTGAGATGAAGACTGAGCAGGAGAGGAAGGTGAAGAGGTGAGGAGGTGAGGAGGGTAGGGAGGTGAGGGAGGGAGTGGGGAGTGAGGAGGGTGAGGAGGTTTGGAGGTTGGAGGTGAGGAAGGGAGGAAGGTGAGAAAGGCATGGAGGTGTGGAAGTGAGGCTGGAAGAGGTGAGGAAGATGGGAAGATAAGCAGGTGTGCAGGGTAAGGGGATGAGGA